>NW_026899692.1:0-9115 GCF_033153095.1 Gastrolobium bilobum | reverse complement strand
AGAAGCACTGATTATATAATAAGACCTCTAGGCTAAAGCAAAACCAAATCAAAATCTCAATTTAAAGATTCCAAATTGCATAAATAATATTCTGATAATATAATGGTATTTGATTACAATTTTAACGTCTGCTTTTAAAAAGTAACAAAATCAATATTTGTTTATCCTAATTATTTTGAAAATAAACCATTAAAAGCTTTCCAGATTTATAAGATCTTGGCGAGAGAAGTCTGAATTCTAATATGATTATTATAGATTGATATGGGGAAAATGGTGATAATATATTTTTATATAATTGTTATGTCTACGAGGATGTTTTGACTTTTGAGTGATTAATATTAGGAATTAATTTGATTTATGAATAAAATCTTTTATTCAAAAAGATTTGAAGAGGGAATTGATTCAATTTTGATATTCTTTTAATTTAAAATCTATATTTGCAATAGAAAAAATTGTTGCATAAAATTCGCTTAAATTTTATTAGATTTAACTGAATCTGATTTTATTTTAACTTTACATTAGGTATCTTAAATATGAGATTTGATATTTAAAGTAATTCAAATCTTACGCGTCTTCATAACGTCAGTTTCACAATCGAGGGGGAATACGAGTGCAGAATTCTTCGTAAAAGCTATCTATCAAACTACAATTAAAAATCTAATAAGGCAAAAAATCATTCCTTCTCACGGATTTACATTAGAAGCTCGCTAACTGGCTTGAATCTCCTTTCACTCTCCAATTTTGAGGTTTGTTGTTCTCAGGCAAACAATATAAGAAAAGCCTCATTTTGGGTTTATTCATTCTTCGCTTTTTCATCCCCTATTTAATAATTTCTTTTTCGATTTCTCTCTTTAGGGTTTTGCATATGTTCTCCGGCACCTAAATCTATGCCACCTCCACCATTTCCGACAATGGATTCATGGTTAACCAGCTCAACGATTCTTTCCGATAAAAAGTAAACGATCCTTTTCATCTCTCCTAATTTTCTGTTTTGATGCGAACAGAATTCCGACAATGGCCCTATATTATAACATGACTCGATGCTATATATGCGAGTTAGGGTTTTGTACTCAACGCATTTCTTCAATTTCTGCTTGTATCAGATCTCTGATCTTTTTTCTTATTTCTTCTCTATTTGGTTTGAATTTCATGTTTCTTAGGTGAAGTAATCAAGAAAGGCTGATAATCCCAAAGTGTAAGTCCTATTTTATTTTTATAAATTGGAAATGGTTTAGTTTTCTCGTTTTTGGTTCTATTTTTAGCACAATCGATATATATGTATATTTTTTGTTCGGAAAATGAATTTTTTTAGCTTAATTGCGTTGTGTTCGCTTTATTTAACTGAATATAATTGCATTTGGGGTTTACATTTGTGTTCCTTTTATTAATTCTCTTTATAAGATTCAATATTTTGTTCACTAGAGTTTTTAAGTTCTGGAACATAATCAGTTGTTGTTTATAATTAACTCAGTTCCTCATTCAGGTGAAATATTGATATTTATCTTGTTTAAGTCACAAGGTGGAATCATCCATAATTTCGAGCAGGTCCCTAAGTTGAAGTCGTGCATGAAGAAGAGCCACAATGCTAGATCGCGTAATCTTAAAGTAAGCTTTGCGTGCACTCACGAGGACGTCAATAATGCCAACTTTACAACAAAAATATGTGACTCCTAATCCATGTTATATAGATTAAGAGTCCTCACTTGACCATGACATATGTGTAGTCAAAATTTTGTACCTCTTCCTTTGCTGCGCGTTATTTGTTTCCCGTCAAGTTCTGCCTGCTTGTGGCAATCTTTGTTTCTTTTGCCCTTCCTTGAGAGCAAGGTCAAGACGTCAAGAGGTACAAGAAGCTCATTGCTGACATTTTCCCTTGTAACCAGGTCTGTTGTTTTCTGTTTTGGGTTAATTCTTTCTTTCTTTCTTTTTTGGTTCCATGTCTCTCTAATCATGTTACATTGTCATTGCAAGAGCAGCTACTTGTCCAGCCCTTATATATGTAATGCAGCCATGCAGGAGGAAGTACCTTTACTAGATTGTAATTCATGTTAGTTTAATGTTCAATTGTGATATTTAAGTAGGTCAGTGAAGTTGAAGGCAAGCTAACATTGCTATTTAAGTAATGCAAATGCTTGTTTTGCCTCCCTGTAGCTAAACAATACAAGCAATTGAAAGATCCATGGTTACATGATGGTAGCCTTCGGTTTGATGCAACATATAAAATTAATCATGAGATACATATGTCTCTTTTAATTTACTTATTTGTTCTTTTTGTACTTGTATTTGTCTCACAAAATGCCTGCTGTATTGATTTTTTATTTTATTTATGAGTTGACAGGATGAAGGGCCAAATGATAGAAAAATAGGAAAACTATGCGATTATGCCTCCAAAAATCCTTCACGCATCCCAAAGTTATGGACTATGGAATCTTTTAACGAAAAACACATAAATTTTGATGGTGTACGTTGATTCTTGTATATGTTTACTCCAAATTCTCTTAACACATAATTTAGACAATGACATTTGGAGACAAGGCCTTATGTGGCCTATGCAACGGCAGCAGACCATTAGTATAAACCCTACTAGTATTGCTGTCCAAATGAAAACCTCAATTGTAGATGTAGCTTTAAACTTCCAAAAAGAAGTTGTAATGTACGAGGGATTCCAAATTTTCAAAAGGAAAACAAATTTACAATTGAAAAATCTGACAGACTCTAAGCTCCATGTTTTTACATCTAGTGAAGATACCATGGAGATCAAATCTAAAGCTTCTTGATAATTAGGATTGTTAGATTGAAATCTAGAAATTCAACCATTGAAGAGAGGTCACCTTAGAGCCCTATTACAGAAGTTTAAACATTTGTATGATGGGTCTCTAACCTGTATTGTTATAAATGTGCTTCTTATTTTAGATGGGCTTATGGTAATCATAATTCCCTTCTCTTGTTCCCACTTAAAGATGTTATCCTTTGTTCTCATCAACTGTACAATCCTCTTTTTCCCCTGTTTACTTTCTCTGAATTATGACATGTGGGCTAATCAGATCCTCTGTTTGTTATGTCAGTGTGCATCTGATATTAGTCTATATAAGATATGTGTGACAGAGGCCTTTCTTTCAATTTATTGAAGAACTCTGATCTTTGAGGAGCTATGATATTTTAGAAGGGATTTCCCAACATGCTGGTCTTAAATCCAAAGAACTAGAATTTGCTTACTTTTAGATTTGAACCTGAGAAAAATGGTATTTGAGCCCATGATCCTACATTTTTCTTCTCTCCAGGATGCCACTAAACAAACTTTTATATTGGATCCAATGAATCAATAGGGATATTTGTCATGACTACTCTATATCAAGCTCAGAAACAAGATTTGATTTCCGCATACATACATGTAAGTTGTGAGTACAGTAATACCATTAGAATTGCCATAATTATTATAGTCCATCATGATTTAGCATTGTGCTTACTAGTAAAAATAATAGTACATTCATGATTTGCTGCATAATGATGTTTAATTTTTACCTTGTATAGATGCACCAGTCGAAGAGCTGGGAGGATGGTGTAAAAAAATCAAGAGGTATGAATCTGAAACAGATTGTACATATGTTGTACGTGTGCAGATTTTCTCTTTAAGCAAAAATTTCATAACCACATACTACCATAATCTCTTCGAACCATACTAGCCTAATTAGATTCTTTTAGTAAAGTTTTTTTGATAACTTGTTATAATATAATAAGAATTCTTAGTTAACACTCTGGATAAGTTTTTTTATAAATACAAGTTTTTTTTTTAAAAAAATAAATAAATAATTTGAGGTGACAAGTTAATTGGACCCACTTAAAGTTTACAAGGGTTTACTTCAAGGCGGGGTGCTTGTAGCCATCAAAAAGCGTCGTGCACTCCCGAGTCATGAATTTGTTGATGAGGTAATAATCGGTTTCCTGATCTAAAACTTGCTTGCACGAGGTACTGTGAAATAAATAATTGATGTGAAGTGACTTCAATTGCCATAGAGTGAATAGTGACAAAGTTAGAAGTCTCCTTGATGAATTTCTTTAGAGATGGTTAGTTAGTAAAAAAATTTCCTTGATTTCTTTCGTATATGTATTTTTTTTTCTGAGTCATGAAAATAATTTTAAACAGATGCCCTTCTTTTTCTTCTAGTTTTACTTCTCTATTCCTTATCTGTTTCTGCTTCAGCATTTTGAGTAGAATTCTTTCGAAGTTGCTAGTTAGCCTCATATATTAGTTGATTCAGAATGATGAAAATTACTTTGCACATCATTTCACACTTAACAGAATATTTGGTGTTCAATAATTTCTGAATAAAGTCTTCATTTTCTTTGTTCTGAAATATATGCGAGCATAATCAGAAATCAGTATTTCTGTCCCACCCACAAAGCCTCTTGTCAAGTACTTTGAAACTTTTAACTAGTCTGGTGATTATTTCTGAGATAAAACTGTAAATCAAATAATTCTAGTAATATGGATGAGCAACATTTCAATCAATACAAGTTTTTTATAAATAAAATAAATTAAAAATTTAATTAGTATGAATTATTTGTAAATAAGTTTTACACTGCGAGTTACTTATACTTTGTTAATGCTATGCAGACCAAATCAATAGGAACAACAACTCTATCCAGATAGATGAGGGGTGAAACCATCCTATGTGCATCCTAGACGGAAAGAGTTCCGCTCCGACGTATCCTCCGGTACATTGAGGAATTCAAAGCTACGTCGTTCATAAAAAAATAATGTAACCACTATTTTTTCTTTTATTCTTGTAGTTTTAGGAATATTTAATTATATTTCATCAACAAATAGATAAATAACAAATAGATAAATACATACCCAACACAAAAAGGTAAATACATGGAAAGCTCAAGATTCAGAAAAGAGGCACGTAGAGTGTGAGATTTCTGACCTAGAAATATGTGCCATTAAGTATATATAGGCGTATTAAGATTAATCACACTGTATTATAACTAATGGCTACGTTTATCATTTTAATCCCAAACTTTGAATTCAGAACCTAGCCATTTTCCTAAGATTTGTCATATTTTTATTTTATTTTTCGCAACACTTTGCCGGTACGCGCTTTTACGTAGCCGGTATCAGTCTTGACACCAGTTTTCATTATTTTGTCTTGAAACTTGTTATACCAGTCCTATATATTATTCTAGGAATATTCATGCACTTATTATAATTTTTGTGATACTTCATCGATACATAATTATACCGTAGAGCAGAATCGGTATCTGCACTTTTCGTCTGAAAAGCGACTTTCAGCATTATTAAGCCATTATATTAATTATTCTTACCTTACCATAATTATTTAAGGTCAATTATGAAATTATTCACTTAAGCTCATAATTAATTAATTAAATTCTTAATTTAACGGTGCGGGTTCTTACAATCACATTTATCACTGGCAACAAAGTTATTCTTATAATGTAATGCATTTGTTTAATTTCAAAACTGTGAAATTTTATAATAAAAATGTACTGAAGAGTTATGTGCATAGAGCACAAAAACCCAAGGGGCAATACAAATGCAGGAAGATGGAGAGAAAATTATTTATTTGTGTATGTATACATATACATGATTGAATAACAAGGAAAAAAAATCAAATTAAGCCTCCAATGAAAAATTACCCAACACAAAATTTTCTATCTGAATAAAAATCTGAACTATGAGGTTAAAAAAATCATAGCAGATATGGAAGCAGCATATAGGCCAGTCTCAAGAACACTCCACCAATGCTTCTAATTCCTTGACTATTTGATCTACAGCATGCACGATCATCTTCTTTATCTGTTTCATTAAAAATCATCCACCATAAACAAACATAAAATAAGAAAATGTTGGCTAACATCACAATTTCTTATACAACTTAAGTAGGTTGAAGCTAAGGAAGAGAGGAGGATAAAAGTAGATAAGGAAATATGTTATAGAAGAAAATCACCTCTAGCTTATCTTCCCTCGCCTTGTGATTCCTAGGAAGACGACGAAATTCATCCTTTAATCGCAAGCACATATGAATATTCTCAGGAGACACAAAATCTGAAGCAACTTTAGTGCATGACTGCAAGATTTCCATTATTGTAATTAGAGTTAAAGGGGTACAATAAAGAAAAATGTGATAATGAGGCAATCCAATATGTGTCAAAGAGAAGTTTTACCTTGAGATTCCTAACTTAGTGTGGACATCCAGCAGGAATAAATACTGCCTCTCAAGTTTCTGCTCAAACGTCCAAGGTTCTACACCTGAAAGTTAAGATTTGGGTAAATAACTAATTGTAGGCATTGCCCAAGTTGTTTGCAATTCTATGAACTAACTACTAACCAAATTCTTCCTTCAGCTTCTTCTTGTGCTCCAAAGTCAAATAAAAACATTGGTCATGAATTGGATGGACAACCTAACCAGAATAGAAATTAATGAACACCAAAGCATAAGAAGCAAGGATAAGCTCTATTTTTAGCACAATCGATATATATGTATATTTTTTGTTCGGAAAATGAATTTTTTTAGCTTAATTGCGTTGTGTTCGCTTTATTTAACTGAATATAATTGCATTTGGGGTTTACATTTGTGTTCCTTTTATTAATTCTCTTTATAAGATTCAATATTTTGTTCACTAGAGTTTTTAAGTTCTGGAACATAATCAGTTGTTGTTTATAATTAACTCAGTTCCTCATTCAGGTGAAATATTGATATTTATCTTGTTTAAGTCACAAGGTGGAATCATCCATAATTTCGAGCAGGTCCCTAAGTTGAAGTCGTGCATGAAGAAGAGCCACAATGCTAGATCGCATAATCTTAAAGTAAGCTTTGCGTGCACTCACGAGGACGTCAATAATGCCAACTTTACAACAAAAATATGTGACTCCTAATCCATGTTATATAGATTAAGAGTCCTCACTTGACCATGACATATGTGTAGTCAAAATTTTGTACCTCTTCCTTTGCTGCGCTTTATTTGTTTCCCGTCAAGTTCTGCCTGCTTGTGGCAATCTTTGTTTCTTTTGCCCTTCCTTGAGAGCAAGGTCAAGACAACCTGTCAAGAGGTACAAGAAGCTCATTGCTGACATTTTCCCTTGTAACCAGGTCTGTTGTTTTCTGTTTTGGGTTAATTCTTTCTTTCTTTCTTTTTTGGTTCCATGTCTCTCTAATCATGTTACATTGTCATTGCAAGAGCAGCTACTTGCCCAGCCCTTATATATGTAATGCAGCCATGCAGGAGGAAGTACCTTTACTAGATTGTAATTCATGTTAGTTTAATGTTCAATTGTGATATTTAAGTAGGTCAGTGAAGTTGAAGGCAAGCTAACATTGCTATTTAAGTAATGCAAATGCTTGTTTTGCCTCCCTGTAGCTAAACAATACAAGCAATTGAAAGATCCATGGTTACATGATGGTAGCCTTCGGTTTGATGCAACACATAAAATTAATCATGAGATATCTAAATTCTTTAGAATGTTTTCGTAGATATGCTTCTAACTTTTCAGTATCCTCCCTCCGAAAGATGTCCCAAAGAGCACCACATGTTTCTGTTGTTTCTTTAGAGATAGCAGGCACATCATTTGGAAATATCTTTCCATTGATTTTATGGCACTTCTTCAGGCATTCAGCAACCTAAGCATGACACTCTTTCTCATCTTGGCCCTTCTGTGCTTTCTTTAATTTTGAATTGTTCATCAGTGTCAAAATATTCACCTGTGGAAATTATTGAACAAGAAATTAGAAATAAAAATTGAAGTAAATGTGCTAGCGTTTGATACCTGACACAAGATATAGAGGAAATTTCTAAAGATGGAAATATATTATGTGACACCCTCCCCTGTATGCATCCAAGTGAGATGCCTGCTAAAACCGATTAGAGTCGCAACGTTAACGTATTCAATTAAAAAATGCATTTTGAAGTCGCAAATAAATCTTGTCTTGAAATCGGGTTTCATAAAGAAAACAGCTAGTAATTTCATAAAAGCTTTTGATGCTGAAATCGTTAATTTTCCAGAAAACCTGTCTGTCTTGCAAAAATCACATAAAATCGAACTTACCAGCTTTTGAAATGGACTTTATATAATCTGAAAATAGACATCTGGGGCTTTACGCACATTAAAATTTATCTCATTCGGAGGTCTGTAGCCCCGGAAACAGAACTCGCAAGATGCATGCTAAATCAGTGCTAAAATCCAAATTTAGTACAGGCAGAAATTGTTTTGGGCAATCAAGTACCATAGCTATACGAGTTCCATGCAAAACAGAAAAATTCAAACTACAAAAATGTTTCACAATAAAACAGGACATAAATTCTGGGTACACCAATCTCCTTAAGATTACATCAACTACAAACATTCAACACTCAAATCCATCAAAGCAGTGACACAGTAGTGATTCAGGCAGAATTTTTCCAAGAATACACTGCATCAAATACTTCTTCTTCCTCCTGCAATTTTATAAAATTTGAGCCCCAGAAGGGGTGAGAAAAATCCCAGTAGTGTGATAGAAAAACCAATAATGCAACAGTATTAATTTAGATGCAGAATTTCCAAAATTGTCACATCCTCAAATAATTACCGAACAGATACTAAAGTGCAACAGAATGCGTATATAACGCCAGAATATTATATGTTCATAGCTCTAAAGTGCACATACTAGCTAACTAAACTCAATAGAGATTCCATTTGGCCCTAGCAGGGGAATTCCAATTGAGGCCTATGTAAACTGAGCCACGGTTCCTTCTCCCTGTTACCTGATGGATGCTCAAACATATGCTTTCTTTCATAATCTTACGGTTTCCAAATGATGCATGTTATGCTGTAATTTGCTTCACACACATGACAATATGATTAATGCATGATGTTTATGAGCATGACAAAAAATCAGAATCAGAAAATCATAGTTCACATGACTATGCTACCAAAATTTTGAACATGGTGTCTCCAAAACAGAATTCCAATAAGTCCTCTCCAAAGGCAGATTATAAATACTTTCCAACAGAGTGTATATGAGACATATGAGCAACAATTCAAAAATTCATGAACTAAACTAACAGTCACAAAAGATTAATCCACCAAACACTTACCTTAGTGCTTTAGAGTTATAAC
>NW_026899691.1:0-90900 GCF_033153095.1 Gastrolobium bilobum | reverse complement strand
GGAATCTTGTGATCGTTGCCAAAGAACGGGGAACATATCAAAAAGACATGAAATGCCACTAAACAACATCATGGAAGTTGAAATCTTCGACGTTTGGGGCATTGACTTCATGGGGCCCTTCTCCACTTCATACGGGAATAAATATATATTGGTGGCGGTGGATTACGTCTCTAAATGGGTGGAAGCAGTTGCCTTGCCTACCAATGATTCTAGAGTCGTGATCAACTTCATCAAGAAAAACATCTTTGTGAGGTATGGAGTTCCGAGAGCAATGATCAGTGATGGTGGCACACACTTCTGCAACAAGCAAGTTGAATATGTGCTCGCAAAATACAGCGTCAGACACCGCATTGCCACACCATATCATCCACAAACCAGTGGGCAAGTGGAGATATCAAACCGGGAACTGAAGCGGATCCTTGAGAAAACAGTGGGGAGCTCCCGGAAGGATTGGGCCCGCAAGCTAGATGATGCATTATGGGCATACCGGACTGCGTTCAAGACACCGATAGGCATGTCTCCGTTTCAGATGTTGTTCGGGAAAGCTTGTCATTTGCCGGTGGAAATGGAACACAAGGCTTTGTGGGCTGTCAAGTTCTTAAATTTTGACACAAAAGCGGCAAGCGAAAAGAGACTGTTACAACTGGATGAGTTAGATGAATTCAGATTATCAGCGTATGAAAGCGCCAGTCTCTACAAAGAGAAAACCAAGAAGTGGCATGACAGAAAAATACTAGGCAGAGACTTCAAGGTTGGACAGCAGGTTCTGCTGTTTAATTCCCGGTTGAGACTTTTCCCGGGAAAACTCAAATCAAGATGGTCGGGACCGTTTCTGGTTAAAGAAATGCGTCCTTATGGTACAGTGGAAATTAGTCCACTTGATTCTGACAGAAGCTTCAAGGTGAATGGGCAGCGATTGAAACCATACCTTGGAGGCGAAATTGACAGAGGAACGGCCACCGTTGCTCTTGCAGAAACGTAAGGGAGGTACGTCAAGCTCGTGACGTAAAACAAGCGCTTATGGGAGGCAACCCAGTATTTAAGCTTACAGTATTTTAAATTCAGAATTTTAATTTCTAGATTAGATTCAATTTAAGTTTTTAGTTTTAGGTAAAAAAAATTTAATTCTTAGTCATAGAAAAATAAATAAAAACATTGAGGTGGATGATCAATTTTTATTGAGAGGAATTTTCAGGTATATATGTGGAATGAAGCATACACAGGTACGCAAGTCTTATTTAATATGTTGTGTATGATATCTGCATAAGTGTGCACTTGAGGTAGGAAATAGATAGAGGAAAGAAGAAAAATATTCTAAGTATAGAGAGCTTAAGCCTTCTAAAGGAGGCTTAAGCCCCAAAAATGGTAAATCCTCTCGGCCTCAGCGCGCTTAAGCCCCCAAGGGGAAGCTTAAGCGCGCTCCATGATTAGAAAGAACCCCACTCACAGCTCGCGCTTAAGCCCCCAAGGGTAAGCTTAAGCGCGCTAAGGAAGGAAAAGAGGCCAATTGCCTCGGCCTCTCCGCGCTTTAGCGCGAGAGAAGGGAGCTTAAGCGCGCAAACCAGAGAAAAGATGCCAATTGCCTCAGCCTCTCCGCGCTTAAGCGCGAGACAGGAGGCTTAAGCGCGCTAAGGAAGGAAAAGAGGTCAATAGCCTCAGCCTCTCCGCGCTTTAGCGCGAGAGAAGGGAGCTTAAGCGCGGCCCAAGGACAAAAGGGCCCAAATCGAAGAGGGCGCTTACGTGCGCATCACTGCGCTTAAGCGCGCCTCAGCAAATTAGATTTTAAATAAACCCCAAAATTCCCCCCTTCACACAAAGTCTCCCTCTCTCACTCTCTGATACCCGTCTCTCTCTCAAAACACCCCAAAACCCAATTCTCCTCAACCGTGACACTCATTGCACCCCCCCTCCCCTCCGTCATTACCAAGAGGTTCCACCGGGGGAATCATTCATCTCTCCATTTCTTTGTTCTTGCCCGAGTAGAAGACTCCCAAGGTATGAATCCTGGATTTTCTCTAATATGCATTAGGGTTTTATGTAATTCTTGAATTGGAAACGACTATTCTTGATAAGAATAACCATTTGATTGTTAGAGTTACGAAATTCATGTATCTGAACAACGAATTCTAGCTATGATTGGCACTGTTTTCAATTTCTTTGGGTGGAAACCATACACATTGATATGAATGGATACTCCACACTATTCACACATAAAATGTTCGATGAAATGTCCGAGTGAAATTAGGATCCAGAATTTGGCCTCCCAATTGATAGACATGAGATATTCTCCAGGATATGTGTTTTGATTCTTCATGATTCAAATGCTCCATCTTTGATATTAATGAATAGCGAAATTGATAAACATGCACCATTTGATGCAATGCCTAAATGAGATTCTAGGATTGAATTGAGGAGTGTGATACTGAGTTTGTGAAGGAATAATTTATGATAACCATCGATGAGTTGGCATATTATCATGATGAACAGTAGTATTGACACATGCATCTGTCACACCTGTTGACATGGAACATAACCATAAACAGTTATTACATTACATTTGGTATTGATATAGTTATACGAAACAATTGCTCTCAATTTTTCTATGAATCAGTTGGAGAACACTCATCTAATTCACATCCACACACTGATATAGGAATAGCATATGTTGATTGTGATAAGTTTCAAACACGAGTGATCGTTTTTTGAATACTATACTAGAAAGACTAGGGCAAGTATCAAGTAGCCAAAGTGAGCATATTGTTGTATTGTCAACAAATATGTTTTAACTCCTCACCAAGCTATATTATTATCCTATAATTATGAGCATATAAAGTGGTACATTGATTCCAAATAGCTATTATTATTGTTCAGAAGGCATCTGCACCAAATATGAGAATTGTATTTCAAAGTTAACTAAAGAGAACTTGCAGATGAACACAGTGACCATGATATACAATGTCACACTTATTCCCACTCATTAGCTCAATGATCCCATAATTATGACAAATTTGTATCTCCAGTTTGAGTCCATACATGTTTATTATTTTCAGATTTCTCCTGAAATTAAATCTGGGAATTGATATATGGAATGCATGTTGATTTGGGAAACTTTTCTGAATTTCAGGAAATGGCACCCAAGGACAAAAACCTTGGAAAAAGGCCAAGAAAGACACAGGCTACAGGGGCTACCTCTAGCTCCACACCGCCTCCGAAATTTGACTCCCATAGATTCAGGACAGTTGAGCATGAAGCGAGATACAATCAGATTGTGGCAGCCAAACCCATCATTCGGGAGAGGAAAATGGTCCTCAATGCGGGAGAACATCCCGATTTCTACAACAACCTTCTTCGAAGGGGTTGGAACGCCTATGCCATCTCCTTGACAGATAGCTCTGGTACCATTTGCAGGGAGTTCTACGCCAATGCTTACAACTTTGAAAAAGGCACAAGGCGAATTTATAAGAGTTATGTCAGGGGCAAAAGGGTAGCCTATGATTCAGATGCGTTACAGGAGTACTTGAAGACAGCCCACTATAACAGAACAGAGAAATGTGATTACAGGAAACTGCTTTTAAGGCTTGAGTATGGGCCACTCCGAAGCCATCCTGATTATGCCACCTGGGATCCAGTGGAGGAGGCAAGACCTATTCTGGAAGCTATAGCACTTCCAGGGGAGCCATGGGACCTGACCGCAGATGGCAGCCGCCCCAAGCTGTTAAAGCTTAGACAGCTGAATGGAGTTGCTAAAGTATGGTTCCAGTTCATCATCAATAACATACTACCCACCACCCATACTTCTGAAGTGCAGCTTAGCAAGGCAGCCCTCATTTACACCATCATGAATGGTGGTACGGTAGACCTTCCTACCATTTTGGCGGACGAGATTTATGATTTTGCCCATCAGAAGTCTCAGAAGGCTGCTCTTGCACACAGCTCTCTCATCCAGAAACTGTGTCACCAAGCAGGAGTACAGATACCCACAGAGCCCAAGCTTGTGGAAGTATGCCCCTCTATTAATGCCAGCTTCATCAATGACAGCTTGGGCATAATACCACCTCCACCACCTCCAGCACCCCCAGCACAGCATGTTCAGCAGGGAAGACAGCCAGATCTCCCTGCTATATGGGAAGCGGTGCAATCACTGCAACGCCAGCAGGGATCTATGCAGAGGAGAGCTCGGTACTCTCAGAGCAGGCAGATGGCCTTTCAGGATTATATGAGTGCACAGATAGTGGAGTTATTCCGCCAGAGAGAGATTCCAGCATTACCCTTCGAGTATCCAGCATATGTTGGATCTGATGAGGAGGCCCCAGGCACGACCACCGCTGCTGAGAGTGATGCAGTCCACATAGATGATGCCACTGCTGCTGAGGCCACAGTTAGAGATGACCAGGAGGATGCAGGAGATGACGACACACCCACCACTGATATGGAGGAGGATTGATCCTCATATCAGTTTACTGTTCTCAGACTTTTATTTTTTTTATTTTGCTGTTTTTACTATTAGTCTAGTGCATGTTGATATAGATGTATATTGAGACTGACCTGACATGACTGATTTTTTTTTTGGATATATGACATGCTGACGTAGTTTCTTTATCTGTGACATGTGTGCAGAGTACAGTATCAATTTTTTCTGATATCTTGCTTAGGATTCTTTTTAGATTTAAATTTATTGCTGAGGACAGCAAGACTTAAATCTGGGAATGGGTACCCACGCAATTTATCAGACCATAAACTTCACATGGTCGGAAGGAGAAACTCATGATTACACGGAGTACACAGAAATATCCAATTTACAAATGCAGTTTTTCAGGGGAGTTTCTTAATATTATTTTCATATTATAGTTCATTTTTTTTTACATTGTTTAGTATTAGTTTATTTTAGAATTATTTTGATTACATATTAGTTTATTTTAAGGTCTTCATATATATTAGTTAGTTTACTATTTAAGTTTTTCTTTTTAAATTAGTTTTAAGACCCATTCCATCCTTAGTCAATAAATAATTAGTGGATCTTAAGAGATTTTCCATTGTGCTTGATATGGATGCATAATGAATAATTACATGAAATTGGTTGATAGTTGATATCAAGAGTATAATGATGTAAATAAATTTTATTTTCGTACATAAATAAGCGTCAGTCAAGCATACTTCATAGTTCACTGGAATAAGAGAAGAATAACTAGAGTAATCAAAGAGAGTGTGGAAAATAAGTCTCACATCCTTCGCCGTAAGCTTTTGAGCCTAAACAGAATTTTTTTTGTGGTGTGAACTTTACTGTTGAATCACTCTAGAACTTGTTTTGTTTCTCTTTGAAATGGTCTGTAGTATACAATTGTTGAAATGATAGAGGCAGTTCTTTCTAAAAGCTAGATAGCCAAATAGCCACCCTGAAGGTTTATTCTTAGATTAAGCCCTTTTGAGCCGAAGCCTGTTTGTTCATTGACAGTACATTATGAATAGCCATTCCATACACATCCTCACCTGAACTAATTAATTTTCAAAATTAAATGAGGAACTAGATAGGATTGAAACAAAAAGAGAAAATCAAACTCTAAGTGTATGGGAGAAAAAGGTGAAAAGAGGGAAATTGCCACAAAGTGGTGGAAAAAGGAAATGAAAAGAAAAAGGTTGAACTGTTTATCTGTACAAAAACAGAAAAAGAAAAACAAAAGGAAGAAGGAAAAGAAATAAAAGACTTATATTATATGAATAAGTGGAAGAAGAAAAGAGGAGGAGAATAAGAGAAATCTGTTTACTATATGTTGAACAGTTAAACTAGTTCCTCTTTGAAGTTGAATTTTGATCAGTTATCCTAAGCCACTTACCCAGATGATTCCTTCCCTTTTACCTAAAGCCACGTTACAACCTTAACAAAGACCTCTTGATTGACTTTGTATACTAGTAAGACTGTGGAGAGTGAGAATATAAACAAGCTTATGGTAGTGTTAATTCAGTAAAGTAGGAGTGAAACACATACCCTTAAACACTGAGTGTGAGTGAATAAATAAAAATCCAGTGAGAGGGTGTTGTGGAAATTAAATTGTACTACTCTTTCTTTTGAGAACGCATGTTATGATTTTATGACTAGTGAATTACGACTGTTTGCTTGAAATTGATGTGTCATTGATTTTTAATAAGTCTGAATACTTTGATATCTCATTATAGATCAGTTTTCTGTCTGTTATTCATTAAGCATGACTAGCCGTCTCCAAACTTTCCCATAGTTTTATTCTAATTAATTGCTGAGGACAGCAATGTTCAAATCTGGGAATTGTTTGATAAACCTTTAGTTTATCTTATTTTATAGACTAAATTAATATAAAATATCAAGTTAAATAAGTCAAAAACTAGGGTTTAATATAATAATCATGAACATTATCTGAATTTTTGTTTAATTGAATCATCTTTGCTATTTTTTAGGGATTTGTTGACAAAAGGAGTCAAAGATGAAGATTGGATAGATAGAGATCACAACTAGAAAAGATGAGATCAAGAGATGATAGAGAAAGATCAAAAACAAGATAGATTTGAGATCTTATCAAGTTGTTAGAGAGGAAGCTTAAGCCTCCATCATGAAGCTTAAGCCTCATAAACAAGCAAATAGCCTCTGCCAATGGAAGCTTAAGCCCCAATAAGGAAGCTTAAGCCTCTAAGATACCCAAAAAGTCTCGGCCTATGGGCGCTTAAGCCCCCAAATCAGGGCTTAAGCGCGCGACAAGAAGAAAAAGTTGTCGCGAGGAGCGCGCTTAAGCGCCCTTCAGAGCGCTTAAGCGCCCAACGCGAGTCAGAATTCACTGTCCTAGGGCGCTTAAGCGCGCTACAACAAGCTTAAGCGCCCAGACAGATCCAACTTAGGCCCATTCGAGTTTTCTACTAGGATACGAACTCTTGGCCAATAAAAAGGCCATTGGGGACCAGAAATTTACAACTTTCACATTGCTAAACAACTCTTGGGTGCTTAGAGGCTGAAGGAACGCAGAGGAACATCAGATTCATGTTCGTGAGCGGCGGAGACGGATCAACATCAAGTGTTCACTGGAGATATTGAAGATCCACTAATTATCTATGGAGTTTGGGGGAGCTTTTCTATTTTCTTTTGTTCTTGATTTTGCTATGTCCGGCTAGTTCTTTAAGTAGTTAGGGTTAGATGGATTTTAGTCAATTTATTATGTTTTGAACAATTCGCTGTGTTAATTTTCCTTTATATCATGAATGAAGTTACCTGTTTTTAATGCTTTATATAGGCTTGAATCTTATATAATGATCATCGGTGAATGCATGACAATAGGAATGTTGGTGTGTGATCCATATCTGATAACTTCATCGTAAACGTTATGATTCTAGGGATAGACATAGGGTTTGCGTAATCTTTAAGATTCTTGAATTTAATGCTTGCATGCTTGGGGAATAACCGGGGAACTAGGGTTCTTCCAATATTGTAAAGGTTTTAGAGTAACAAGGGATTGAGCTCTAATAACATGCGAAAGAATTGATTAGATTGATACTAAGGACAATTAACATTAAGAAGGAATTCAAACGTAATAAGGAGATTAAATGAAATCGAACCCCTAGCTACGTCTTTATTTTATTAGTTAAATCACATCTTTAATTTCTTGTCTTTAATTCTTGCAAGTAATTAGCTTAATATTTGATATTTTAATTTTGCAATTCAAATCCTGTTTCCAAATACACTTTCGATTGTCCAACTAAGTTTGCGATAGTGAATTAGTGCTTGAACCGTAATCCTCGTGGGAACGATCTCATACTTAATCATATATTACTTGTACGATCGGTGCACTTGCCGTGAGTAGCAACAGTCCCTCAAAAAGACTAAAATGGGTCCACCTTAATTTTGTTAGGGACTAACTGACTAATTTATTTTTGTAAGGGACTAAAGTGGAGACCGTGTTTTTTGTTAGGGATAAAAAATGATATTTACTCAAAAATTAAAAATTGAATCACCTTTTAAATTTGACTTTAAAATGTCAAACTTAATATATTTTACTTTATTTAGCCAATCATCTCTATTTTTTATTCTTTTTACAAATTTTTTCTTGTTTTGATACAAAAAAAAAGTTTCAAGTTAATTAAATAGCATGTTTGGATTATAGTTTGCATACCTTAACCCTAATTTGAGATGTATATACTAAATAATTATATATTTGAGAAAATTATAATTAAATTATATTTAAGCATATTTTAGGTGTTAAAATTGGGCAACTTTTTTTAAAATTATAATTTAAATAAAAAATGTTTATGTTTTATGTAGTGAATGCAAACAAGTTATCTACATTGAGCCCAAAACAACGTCGTTTTGAGGCAGAAACAAAGTGTTTTTGTAATTATAAATTATTCCAAGATTATAATAGTCTTTATCTTTATAAATTTTTAATCTTTCAACCCAAAATGACGTTGCTTTGAGAATGAATGTAGATAACTTATCTGCATTCATTGTAGAAACATTAAAGCCATAGAAAAACATAAAAATAAAGCAACTGGGCAACTATCGACAATGCTAATACAACCAGTTGCGTATCAAAATAGGGGCAACTAAATGCCTATTGTGCCTATTTTGGTGCGCGTCTTGCCATGTATTGTGCCCAAATAAGTGCACAACTCCCACGGTGATTCCACTTGTCACAATCTGTACCGTCCAATTTAACTACCTCATTTCCCTTCCATTATATAAACCTTTCTCTTCTCAACACTTTTAACTAGTGTTATTAAAACTGGATCGGACCGGCCGATCTGACCGGCTGACCCAGAAATCGGCCCATTAACCCGGGCCGGTTAAAAGAATGGATCGATTATGCAATCAAATCGATATCAACCCGGTGAACCGATGATGAACCGCAGTTCAACCGGTATTAACCAGTACTAGTTTTTTTTTCGTCGAATCGGTTTTTGAGATTTTTAATAAAATATTTCGCATATAGAAAATTGGTTACCTTCCTCAAGTTCTAGTTCAATGGTCCGACTTACCACCAGATTCAGCAACGTGGGAAGACGAAAAAGATTTAGAAACATTGAACACAGGTTGTGGAGGAAATAAGGATGAAAACAACTCCACACAAAGCTTCGGCAAGCGCAATCTAGGAGCTTAAGCGAGATGACACGATAGTGAATGCAGTTATAAAGTAAGATGAGAAAAAAAGTCAGACAAACAATCATTTGAGAGCAAGTAACTCATAGTTACAAATGACGAGACTCAAGCTTGGGTTACAAAGGAAAATGATACCCAAAAGCAGTTTGAAAAGTTCCATGAGCTATCAAAAAATGAGTACAAACTCACCAAAGCGTCAAAAATCGCATTAACGTCTGGCTTGCCTACTGCCAACCTACCCATACTAGCCAATGAGCGTACAACCACCAGATTTTTAACCAATTAAAATCTGATTCACTTTCATCTTATCCTTCCGCAAATCACAAGAAAAATAAATCAATCAATGCCATCCAAGTTGCTGACCATGATTTCAACTAGTTTTTTACTATGGGCCTTGCGGACAAGCCCATTTTTCAAGTGGAGCCGAATGTGTGGGAGTCGAACTGTTGGTTAATAATCATCATTTAATATATTTATTATATAATTTAATATAAATTTAATTTAAGTGGTTGAACCAGTGACCCATTGACCCAGTACCTCGACCGGTTTGATAACCGGTTTGAGTTTAATAACATTGCTTTTAACAACTTTTGTCCCTCTCACTTTCTTTTCTTGCATATACTCTTTATTGCTTATTCTTACTTTGTTTAATTTTTTGTTTTTTTATTTTCAAATGAGTTCAGATTCAGATTCTGTTTGTGTGATTCTCTATTACAATGATAAAAAAAATGGAAGGTCGACATGGGATAATTTTTTAGGGCGAGAAAAGGCCAATGCGAATTAAACATCGTATAACAATTGACGAACTGCATCAAAAAATCTGCCACAAATTGGGACTCTAAGGTAATCAGTCTATCTCTGAAGCGACAGCAAGATCATACTCTAAAGATAAATACCTTGGTCTGTTTACAAAAAAATAAAAAATAAAAAATAAATACCTTGGTCTGCGAGTTGCAGATGATGAGAATGTTGAGATAATAACTGATTTATTTTTCGAAGAGTCGGAGAAAATTTTCTTAAAGTTGTACGTGACATTGCCCAAGCTGAGGATGTCTCATTACGTATTAGATTAATGGCTCTCAAGTCTCCGTATAATGCATCATCATCTACTTATCCAAGTTGTTAATAGGCCTGATGAAGATGAAGATGACCCTAATTGGATTATGGACGAAGATGATGATGATAACGATGATGGAAATATACCAATTGAGATGCTCTTCTTGCTGAGGATGCTAGTGCTTCAGATAATGATATGGGTAGAACTCAAATCCCACAAAAAGTATATCAAGTTTGTGAAGGTTATATTATGTGGGGTCCATGGAAAATTAGGAATAAGTTATTTGTTAAGCAGCAATGTGAATCAAAGAAATAGGTGCACATGATAATCTAGCATTATTGTACGAAGGTCCAAGTACGACTACAAAGTTGGCAATGAAATGCCGCGCCTATGAAGCTGGTATCCCATAGAGGGTTAGGCAATGAAACTGAAGTATGGTGAAATATGGATAATTAGTAAATATGATGAAGATCATGATTGCATGAAAGACCAAATTTCCCAGGAACAAAAATAACTTGATTATGAGGTTATTGCTTCACTTATACTAAGTGTGTGAATGTCGTTTTTTTAATACATTAAATACATCTTATTTATGTTTGTTTTAATGTATACCTAAAATATTACTTTATATGTATGATAAAGTAAGAACCATTGGTATCAATTGCACTAATACATGAGAGGATCACCACTCATTATGAATTCAAAGTTTCTTATAGGAAGATGTGGTATGCAAAGCAAAAAGAAATAGCAACAATATATGGCGATTGGGAACAATCTTATGCATTTTTACCTAGGTGGTGCGGTTACATGCTTCGCTTCTTACTAGGTTTTGTTTATCATCTTCAAACAAATGATTATATTGTCAATCATCGTGTGGTTCCTGAATATCGCATCTTTCATTTCTTTTTTTAGACCTTTAGACAGTGTTGTGAGACATTCAATTTTTGCAAACCAATAATTCAATTGATAGTGCTCATTTATATGGAAAATATAAAGGAAAATTACTAATTGCGACAACTCTGGATATAAATAATAAAGTGTTGCCACTTCCATTTGTCGTTATTGAGGGTGATACCTAGGATGGACGAAGATATGAACATATGACTAAAAACTTGTCTGAAGCAGTGAACAAAGTTTTAAAGGGATCAAGGAATATGCCTATAACTACTTTAGTTAAGCACATATACACCAAACTAGTACATTATTTTTGTCATTAGAGGATAGGATGCTGCCAAATAAACTCACTCTCATATCCTGCGCCCGAAGTGAAATCATGGCTAAGCAGGAACAAGTATAGAAGGAGCAATGAGTGGGAATTTGGACCATGCCCAGATCTATAACAAGATAGTGCACCGTCTGAGCGAACAACATCGGTAACTCGCACAATGATCAATATAAGTGTGTCAGAATTGTTGACCCCAGCTATATGTCCCAATGAGAAAATTCTCCCGCAAGAAAATCAATATAGCGATAATCGACTAAACTAGAAAACCAGTCAGTCCTCCTATTATCCTCGCAATGTAGGCCTTGGTGTAATAAATCATAGTATGAGGATTACCCGTTATTGCATCCCAATGTCCATATAGTCTATTAAGGTATGCCAACCTGACATTACCTCAGTTTATATCATCATCGTTCAGTCCAATTCCAAAAGCATCAGTACACACTAATTCCCACTCTACGGCTGTTTTTCTGGTGAAGATCTTGCCTTCAGTGGGCAGTCCCAAATTGTCGTAACGTCTAGTAGTGTAATTGTGACCTCGCCTTTCGGCATATGGAACATTTGTGTCTCTGGTGTACACCTCTCAACCAGATCACTAATAAGGTTTGCACCAGTATGAAAATACAAAAAAAATGTCATAATATAATTTTGTATCACCATTTTACAATGAATAAAATATAACATAATAAAATATAGTAATTTAAAGGACAAACCAACATATATCGCATGCGAGCCACATGTATAAATCCTGTCTACGTTAAGTAACTAACAATCACATCTAGAATGGCATTCGGTTTGTGTCGATCACCACCGATGCCACGTGCTGCTAGTTGAATGTTGAGCATCTTCTGATGCTTGTCGTTCCACACTGTCTGTGACACATGCTTATGCTGCGTGCGCCGCCTCAAAACCTCCCATTCTTTTGGTCCAAGAAGAATTTGATGGCGAGGAGAACTAGTCTCATCATCATATCCATGTGCAGAAGATCGAGCAGACTCTGAAGATGATGAGTCAGCCATAATCCTAATATAAAATATTATTAAATTATTAATATCCATATAATAAATTTTTACTAAGACATTGGTACAATTTAATAAAATAAATATATTTTACTTTAAAATAACGGTTTTTAATTAACTAACACTAAAAACTAAAATCAAATAATAAATTCATTATTTTTAATATAAAATCACTAAGCATTCCTAAGTCACTAACATATCATAAATCACTATT
This sequence comes from Gastrolobium bilobum, assembly GCF_033153095.1. Classification (NCBI taxonomy): domain Eukaryota; kingdom Viridiplantae; phylum Streptophyta; class Magnoliopsida; order Fabales; family Fabaceae; genus Gastrolobium; species Gastrolobium bilobum. Next base: position 78,279 of record NW_026899691.1, on the reverse strand, counting down.
ATTACTGTTATGGATATGTGTATCATATCCCAACTACCTACTAGAATATCCGGAGAGATATGGAATCAGCAACATCTCAACAACCTCAAACAACTAAAAAGATATAAGATAAGGATCACACCCCAACAGAAGGAGAGGGAATCCTACTACAATTGGGGGATCTCAAAAGGCACAATCCTAGGAAGGTAATCCTATAAATAAGAGCCTAAGGACCCCAGGTAAAGGGTCAGAACTCATTTATTACTTCTGCCCGCACTGTGCACACACCCACCCCTTGGCTATAAGCCTATTGCTTGTGCGCAGTGATTGGGACCTCGGCTATAAGCCTAGTATACATTTGATATACACTATCTCTGAGCGCATACCATACGGTATAGCAATACGGTCTATCCAGGACCGAACAATTACATATCTATTGCTGTAATTTAAAAACATAAAAAACAAGTGTTAAGACTTACTTGAATGAGAGAGCTCCAACCCATGAAAAACTTAGATAGAATTTTAGATAGAAATCAGAGCAAATTATAGGAAGAAGTTAAAAAAATGGTGGAAGGAAGGAAAATGGGTGGAAGAGGTATTTATATGGTGCAACTAGTTGTGCCTAAAGCTATGCACAACTAGTTGCACCTCATGCAATGCGCAACTACCTTGGGTGTTGTGCCAATGTGATGCGCAACTTGTTGCATTCAAAACAGTGTGTGTAACACTCCGTGTATACCCGGTAATGTTATCATACTATCGTATTAAGCTGCGCTTAATTAAAAATTTGCGGAATATCTTTTTCTTTTCCAATTATGACGTCATTATACTTAGCCAAGTTGATTACTTAATCAACTTCATAAAACAATGCCTGTATGTACATTGCAAGACAAATAACTGAAATACCTCAATGTAAAATATAAAGTGAGTATCTAAGTCACGACATTACCTCACGTAATCCGGATAATATCCTGATACATTAATACAACTCTAAATAAAACAAGACATAACAAGTCTACGTGGCATGGACAATTCCCATGCTCACCAAATCAACAGCATAAACGACAGAGTCTCAACAAGATAATCCAAAATCATAACATGAAGCTAAAAGCATAAAAGCAGCAAGCATATCCAGCATCCAACATGTCAGCATATAATATCATCAATATCTAACTCAGCTCCGACCTCCTGCCGCCTGGGGCCTCAACCTCCACATTACCTGATCCTGAAATAAGCATTCCCCAAACGTGGGGTGAGATCTCTAAACTAGAAATCTCAGTAAGAGAAGGGGTCCTCAAGGATCTTCCACCCCAAGCTCACTTACATGTGCAATATAAGTTCTAAAAGCATTTATATCAATATAAGTTCCAAGACTATGCAGTGCAACAAATATTCATGCCATGTGTGTTTAAACTATTCTACTGGCCAGAGAAATGCAGGAATACGTTTATACCTACATGTAGTACAAGGAACACCGCTTGCACCTCACCCACAGCCTCACCATATTGTATGTACTACATACTCAGGCTTACCGTATAGGTGGAACACCACATGCATATCATAAAGACACTAACATATAACAACTCAATAGCATTTCCAAAACATCAAAAGCATGTAACAAAACATGCATATAACCATACTCCCATGGGACATGGTGGAACCACAACATGGCTAAACCGAGGACACGAAAGCTTACCTTGCAAGCTAGCTATCCTAGCCAAGAGTCCACAATCTCAAAGCCCAAACACAGCAGTATCACAATCTGTTATGGACCAATAATACATCATTAAACATGCACCACAAGCATACAACTTAAAGACAACACTTTTCCGTTACGTTTTACGTCTTAAGGCTTCACACAAGCCATAAACCTTTAATCACATGATTCTGACTTAATTCAATTAAAACAGAAGTTCAACTTCATCAATCTAGGGACCATAACCCCCAGTAGCCTACTGTACACACAGCACATCTACTGTTCTACGAAAACCCAGAATATTCGGATATTCCTCGGGGCATATCCAGATATCCAATATCCGGATATCTCACTGTACATATCCGGATATCAATATCCGGATATTTCACGATCATATATCCGGATATTTCACGACAGAATGCAGTTTCTGCATTTCGTGAAGATATCCTTCCAAGGTTCCATTTTTACCGATTACAGAAGCCTAAACATGCATTTCTAGGTGTGTTTGACATTTCCCAACATTAGGTTATCATCTTTTAACCATTACATGCATCAAGGTTCCACTTTTAACCATTAAAATCAAGCACAAGGGTGGGGAAGCTTACCAACTACTCAAAACTCAGCAAGAAGGTGCTCTTGGAGCTCACACTATAGCTCCAAGGTACTGACTTGTTCAGAACACGAAAATGGAACACCAAGGTTGGTCCTTTCTCCACAAAGAACACACCTTGAAGCTTAACAAGCCAACTCCAAGGTTCCCACAACTCAACTCTCAAACTCAGCCCTCAAAGCTGACTTCAAACAGTGGCAAGGACCCAGAAAAGCACTCACACTCCATCACCATGCAAGCTCTCACAAGCCCAAGGTATATAGGTGAAGAAACCAAGGAGAAAGGAAGCTCCTTGGCTCACAAAATGGAGAAGAAGGTGGCAAAGGGTGGCTGGAGGTGGTTCAGCAAAATAGAGGCACGTAGGGACAAAAGGAATAACCCTAGGATCATGTGTCATGGCCTATTTATAGGCGGATTAAACTTAATCGCACAGTGTTAACTTTAATTGCTACGCTTAGAATTTTAATCCCAAACTTTATATTCTTAACCTACTCAATTTTACAAGAATTATCATATTTTTATTATATTTTTCGGAGCACCTTTCCGGTACGTGCTTTTCATAGCCAGTATCAGTTTCTGGCATCAGTTCTCATTATTTTAACTTGAAACTCGTTTTACGAGTCCTACATATTATTCTAGTAATTATCATACCCTCATTATAATTTTCCGGGATACTTTTTCGGTACGCATTTATACCGACTAGCAGAACCGGTATCTGCACTTTTCTTCCGAAAAGCGACTTTCATCATTCTTAATCACTTATCATAATTATTAAAGCCTCTTAATAATTATTAGGGTCAATTATGGAATTATTTCCTATTTTCAAATAATTAATTATTTAATTCCTTAATTAACGGTGCGGGTTCTTACAGTGTGCAATTGATCCCCTACTGCGCCTAAAATGATGTGCGCAATTGGTCCCCTATTGCGTCTAAAATGATGTGCAACCAGTTGCGAGTAGAATGATGTGCAACCAGTTGCGCCCAAAACAGTGCGTATCTAGTTGCATTAGTTTCGTAGATAATTGCCCAATTGCTTTATTTTCATATTTTTTATTTAAATTATAATTTTTAATTTTTTTCCGTCAAAACCATGAGTGAAAAAAAAAATACTTTTCTCTTTGTCAAACCATGATTTGCATTTTATAATGTAGCATGCTATCAACAGGCAAATTACTAATTTTGTGTCTCAGCCATCCAAGCCATCATGTTTGATATATTATTTTGGTGCTATTTTAATAAGTTTTATTTATGAGAAAACCAGATTTAGGGTTTATGTTAATTGATGTTTAGGTGACTTTTTTTTATTATCATCCAATTCTGTTTTTGTTATTTTATTAAGAGAAATTGACTTTTTAAATAAGAAATTTTTTTAGATTAAATAATAGTGTAAGATAATTATACATTGAAAATTTATCAAAATGAAATCTCACTAATTTTACTTACTCTTACTATCTTCATGTTTTCTGTTAATTTCATGTCAAATATATCTTCATGTTAATTTAAAAATAGTTGACGATAGATTAAAGCAATTATGCTTTTTGTTACCAAAAAAAAAAAAGCAATTATGCTTTCAACAGCAATTACTTGTAAGTATCATATCAAAGATTATATAATTGAAATTATTTTATCTTGAGCGAGAAAATCATTGATAAACGAAAGTAAAATATTTGAAATCTGGACAATTCTGCAGTTGTCACAAAATTATTGGGTAATATTTTACCATTAAAAAAGAGGGAAACGAATATTCTTTTAACACTTCAGTCAGCAGATACAACTCATCTTGGATGAATGTTGGTAGTAGTAGTATATTATGGACAATTATGGCTTCACTTGAATCTCATAACTCAAAGGGACCCCACAATTATTGTGCATCTTCAATTCTAATTAAAATAGATGAAGATACGTTTACAAAAAAATAAATTGATGAAGATACTCCGAATTAGATGCAACTTTTGAATAGACTGAGTCTGAAAGCCTCAAACCCAAAATCAAATTAGACAGATCCATTATAATTTCGGACATTAATTGATATCTAAAAAAAAAACGATGAAGGTAGTTTATATTTCTTTACATTTTTTTTTGTCTCAAATCATATCCCCTAGCTCCCACTTTATATGTGCAATAAAAGAAACGGAACATCAAACCATGGAAAAAATGTTATCAAATAAATGAATACGCAAATAATTAAAAAATATGTAGAGAGAAAATAACTCTCTTATGTATAGTTACGGTAGAAGGTGACATTTATAACAATTATATGCTGAAAACAGAGTCACCAAATTAGGTCCCAAAGATTAAAGAAGACTTGACGTGTGCTAGCAGACATATAGTAGTGACCCCTCACCTGCTCTTTTGTGTGCATCCTCCTGAGATTGAGAATTGTCGCAACAAGAATGATGCAATTGCTATTTTTCTTCTGAAAATCAAATTATTGAAAGGTGGTCTATTAGAATGATGTTTTACATTAGCGTCCATTTGAATGAGTTTTTTTTTATAACCGATAAGCTGCTTTTATTTTCAAAACAAAAATGCTTCTCGCTTTATATTTGTGTTTGGATAAAAAATAAAAAATAATAAAAAAGAACTGACCTTAAGTGCACAATTGAAACACAAATAGTCTGACCTTAAGCCATCACTGAATGCATTCTTGGGGAGGAGGTTGAACCTTTAGCCATCACTGACCCCCGCACTCTGGATTAGTCCCATAGCCGGCTCAAAGAGTCGAAGCTTGTGGGGATACCGGAGGAAGCCAACTCGCCTCAAAGAGGTAATTAGGGTTGGGTAACTCCAAAAAAAAAATAAGTACTGCACAAATATATTTTTTAAAACCCATGCAAATGAGTTCTTAATAAATGTAATTAATATAAATAAAATAAAACAATCTTCTATCATTATTAATTATTATGTACAAATAAAAAATAAATATTACGTTTTATAATCTTAAATAATAATAAAAATTTAAGTGTAGAACACGCAATACTCATTAAATTAGTTTTAAATACGATTATTTTAAATTATATTATAGTATAATTTATCATCGCATTGTAATTTTTAAAAAGAGATTTGATTTTCTTACTATTTTTATAATGATGAATGATATGTGTTGACTTGTTTTAAATTCTAATAAAGTTGATTTAAATAAATTCTAATAAATAAATAATGAACCCAAACAGTTAAAATTTATAAATATAATTTAGAGTTAGGATATTCTTACTACACATTTTTTTTACTACCACTCTACTACCACTTTAATCACCATTGGATTCAAAAGTTATTTTTTTTTTCTCTCTCTTCATTCAACTTTTCCTCTAATCCAACGGGGATTAAAGTGGTAGTGGATTGGTAGTAGAAAAAAATAGTAGTAAGAATATCCTACCCCTATAATTTAAGGCTAACTTATCTTTAAAAATAAATAAATTAGGGCGGTATATAAATAAAAAAAACGAACTATGATACCCATCTTGACCCATCCATTGCTATTGGTGGTGTTCAATCTTGGCAGCTTAGGTTTCACTATTTTGTCTTGCATTTATGCTGGTGAATTATTGTAAACATGACAAATGGCACATACGTAAGCCCACAAAACCTGACTGATAAAAAAAAAAAGATTTTATATATAACTTCTTCAAGATTCCTCATACCAGTTACAACGCGGACGAACCAATTTGACTTGCACCTTCAGATTTGAGATTAGTGGGTCTTCCCTTGAACCAATTGAATTGTCTTCTAGAACATATTACAGGCACAAGATCATTATCAACTTCATCCTATAAAAGAATGAACAAAAGAAAAGGAAGGAAATCCCAGACCTGAAGCCAGCTAGCCTTTGTTAATCAAACCAGCTGTTAAATAAGGCATTTTAATATTGGCCTTGCAACTTCTCTTACTAAGAGAGAAAAGTGTGGGCCACCTTAAAAAAAATTTAATAATTCATATGAACATAAAAGTAAAAAGGAAAAGTATATATCATTTTAAACGATGTAAAGTTGTGTCATTTTAAGTAAGAGAAAGAGTAGATAAAAAGAAGAGATAGTTGACAAAAAAATATAAAGATGTGGGGCCCCACCTCTTTATGAAAGTAAAAAGATATAGTTATGCCATTTAAAAAAACAAACACTTTTCCTAAGTAAAAATGATTGGAAAAGAAATTTTTCTCACTAGATGAGAAATCTTTTTCCTTTAATATTATAATTTTTCCCTTGTCATATAGGATATATAACTACTCTCTTTTATCTTCTCTCCAAGTTGCGTATAAAACAGATTTTATTTAATACATATATATCACGGATTTAGTGTTAAATAACATAAGTTATATTATGTTAATAGAGAGATAGGCATAGGAAATAAAGATCATAGGGAAGAAAATGAGTGATTTTTTTTAATTTAAATTTTAAATAAAAAATATAATTTTATGTCTATTTCTATATTAAAATAACATAATTTTATGGCATTTAAAATGACAAACACTTCTCATATATCACAAATTATTGATTTTTCAAATAAATGAATAATTATAATATATTTTTTGATAAATAAGGTATTTCAACACAATCTTATCCGATTAATTTATTTTCGGAATACAGCCCGTAAGAACTAACTTCTTAAAGAAATAAATTATGTATCGGACTATTGCACAAGGTGAGACTAATCCCCTCGAGGATATTTACATACCACTACTATGCCATTTTTAATGCTAAATCATGATTCATCATGACATATAAGGTAAGTATTTTACAGGTGGAAAGACCATTGGACCTGCACAAAAACTCATCTTGTGCAAAGAAAATGAAACAAAAAATAACGTCACATGTTATTGAGGTGTTTGGATACTGTGGAACTGAATCGAAAAGGACACAATGCTCTGAGTGAAAAAGCTGAAATAGATGATTCATCACAGGCAATTATTTTTTTTAGCCCCTCTCATAGGGATAGAAACACAGAGTACTGGTCAATAAATGAATGAAACAATTCAAACAAATGCGTTTTTATATTATTGTTGCATAATATCAACTATGTCATTATATATTCCATCATCACTATCAGCAGCCTCTATTTTTTTTATTTTTTTTTTCCTTGTTTTTTCCATACCCATGTTACTTTTTGGTTCCCAACACCATAAATGATTGATTTTAGTTGAGTTCCGGTTTTCGTTCTATTGTTTTGTCATCTTCTTGCAGCACACGCCTCCTTCTTCTCTTTTGCTATTTGACTTTGACCCATTACCCCTGTTTTTCTCAGACTTGCCAATTCATTTTCTTCATTTGCATTCAAAGCTTCATTCCAATTTCAGTTACAGCTTTACAACTTCTCTCTGTTGTTAACGTTACATGATTCTGATCCTTTATTAGTATGATAGTATGGCTTTTCCTGGTTTTATGGAAGATTGGATGAAGGCTTCTTATGTGGTCTTTGCGTTCTGCTGTGCTTTATTCCTCGGAGCCATAAAAGGTTCTCTTTTTCTTTTACCCTTTTTCCATGCTTTGTAGTTCATGATTGTATCTTGACTACTAAAGATTCATTTATTCTTTCTTTCTTTCTTTCTTTCTTTTCATGTTCTAAAATCTAAAGTGAATTTGGATGATGGGTTCTTGAAATTTTCTTTTAATTATGCAGGCTTAGTTGTGGGTCCTGTTGCTGCTTTGTTACTGATTATAGGGAACGTTGGGGTGATTCTGGGGCTGTTTCCTGCACATGTAGCTTGGACTGTTTATACCCATTTGAAGTAATATACTTTCTACAACTACCCATTTTCTTCTCTGGAATTTCATTACCTGATACGTGTGGATGGTTTTGTGTTTGCAGGATTCAAATATTTGATGCACCCTTGAAAGTTGCTATTTTGATTGCTTTGCCTGCTTTGTTTGGTTTATGGTTGGGTCTAGGCATAGCTGGAAGCGTTCTTGTTGGTGTGGGCTATGGCTTTTTTACCCCATGGGTTTCAACTTTTGAGGCCTTCAGATATGATAATGAATCCAAGAAATTTTCTCACTGTGTCGTGGTGAGGTTCTTAAGATATTCTTGCCTTAACAGCAACACTTGCCTGTTTAATTTATTAGCACATTGTTTTCTTATGGTAAAGGTTATTAGTTAATTTTATGTGCTGTCACTGAACTCAGGATGGAACCTTGGGAACTATCAAGGGAAGTTGCACCGTAGTAAGGGATTTTCTAGATATGTGCTACCATTCATACCCAAGTTACTTGAAGGAACTGCGTGAATCACATGGTTCAGATGAGCCTCAGAGGCTAAGGTAATGGTCCCGAGGTCATTTCTTTCTGGGTTTAATATTTTTATTTTTGCTGCAGCCACACTGTATAAAAGTGAGTGAATCATATTAATATTTTCTCTCTTTTCTCCTTACAATGGGATCCATTCACTCTTATGTGAGTATGACAGTGTGGTAGGGAAATTTTTTCTATAATAAAAGAAACATTTTTCCTTTGCTTTATTTATGTGACCCTGTGTTTCCCTTCCTTTTTTAACACTAGTAAACATACATTTTTTTTTTGTTCCTCAACTTTCACCTTGGAAACTTGTTTTGCAGGTTAATTCATGTTCCTGCATGTATCACAGTTGGGATAATGGGGCTAATTATCGAGATTCCACTTTTCACTGCAATTGCTATAGTAAAGAGCCCCTACCTGTTGTTCAAGGGTTGGTTCAGACTTTTGCATGATTTAATCAGCAGAGAAGGTCCATTCCTTGAAACAGCTTGTGTTCCCATTGCTGGTTTGACAATATTCGTGTGGCCACTTGTTGTCATTGCCAGCATTTTATTGGCTATTTTCTCAAGCATATTTGTTGGACTTTATGCATCAGTTATAGTGTATCAGGTTTGATCACTCTTTTTGTCCTTCATTCATAATTACCTTGACTGAATCATTGACCTTACCTTTAAACCTTCATGTGAGTGCAGGAAAAATCTTTTCGTAGAGGTTTAGCCTTCTTGATTGCAATGGTTGCTGAGTTTGATGAATATACAAATGACTGGCTCTATCTTAGAGAGGGGACATTCTTTCCAAAGTACACATTTTCCCAATTACTTTCCTCTCCTATCTGCCATTTATTTCGTTAACATCACCATTCAATTTGGTTGCAGCCAGGCCCCAGTATCGAAAGAAAATGAATTCTCAATCATCGGAGTTTTCTACTAGAGGAAATAGTGTGGCTGGAAGCAAATTAAGTACTCCTATGGAGCCACCTGCAATGTTTATGCCTAACTTAGCTCCTTCAAGATCAGTAAGAGAGACCATTCAAGAAGTGAAAATGGTGCAGGTATGAGGTTTTTCTTCTTTTGCTTTCAGCTTTCAAGCACCAAGGGTCTAAGCAATTATTTGTCTTTTAAATTAGGTTAGTATAGGTAAATAATCTCACCAACCTTATCACTGATAAAGTTATTTCGGAAAAGACTGGAAAGAAAAGGGTATTTGAAATATTATTGAATTGTGTAAATAATCTGTACAAAGAGGTCTCTATTTATAGAGAATGAAAACCCTAATACTTGACCTAATACTTGACTTAATGGGCTTGGCCCAATACAACAAATACTAATAATAATAAAATAACAAATATTTACAACATAACAAATATTTACAACATTCCCCCTCAAGCTGAGGAATAGATATTTATCATTCCCAGCTTGCTAGTAAGTTCTTGAAATCTGTCTGAAGGAAGTCCCTTTGTCAATAGATCAGCTAATTGACGCCCAGTGGGAATGTATGGAGTGGTAATCAACCCGCTATCAAGTTTCTCTTTGATGAAATGACGGTCGACCTCAATATGTTTAGTCCGATCATGTTGAACCGGATCATGAGCTATACAAATAGCGGACTTATTGTCACATAGCAGCTTCTTAGGTCCCTCACATTTCATTTTGAGATCATCAAGTATAATTTTCTGCACTTGATCTGGCGACCACATCTTGTTTCTTACTTCTCCATGTCACCAAGTTACCGCAAAGAAACATGCAGTAACCAGTGGTAGAATGACGGTCAGTCACGGATCCAGCATAATCAACATCAGTGTAAACTTCTAAAGAGAGATTGCCATCACGTCGGAATAACAATCCTTTACCAGGAGTAGCTTTAAGATACTGCAGAATTCTCTCTATTGCCTGCATGTGTTTCTCCTTTGGATCGTGCATAAACTGACTGACAACACTAACAGCATAAGCTAGATCTGGTCTAGTATGAGCCAGATATATCAATTTCCCAACTAGCCGTTGATATTGTCCTTTATCAACTGGAGGACTCTCTTCTTCATAGCCTATCTTGTGATTCTGCTCAATAGGAGTATTAGAGGGTTTACACCCGAGCTTTCCTGCTTCTTTGAGAAGATCAAGAACATATTTCCTCTGGCTAATAAAAATTCATTTCCTTGAATGAGCTACTTCTATCCCTAGGAAATATCTCAGTTTCCCAAGGTCTTTGACTTCAAACTCAGAGGCAAGCCGTGTTTGCAGAATCTGTTTTTCTACAAAATCATCACCCGTGATAATAATATCATCAACATATACAAGGAGCACAGTAAGCTTCCCATTATGGGAGTGCTTGAAGAAAAGAGTGTGATCTCCTTGACTCTGTCTGTATCCTAAGGTCATCATAACCTTAGTAAACCTTCCAAACCAGGCACGAGGTGACTGCTTCAATCCATACAAGGCCTTTTTTGATCTACAAACTTTATTTTCTCCCTTCACAGAATCAAAACCAGGAGGGATTTTCATGTAGACTTCTTCTTCTAACTCACCATTGAGGAAAGCATTTTTCACATCAAATTGATTTATATCCCAATTGTAATGGGCAGCAAGGGATAACAAGACTCTCACCGTATTCATCTTTGCAACTGGAGCAAATGTCTCTTCATAATCAATGCCATAGGTTTGAGTGTAACCTTTGGCAACTAAACGAGCCTTGTATCTCTCAAGAGTTCCATCAGAATTATATTTCAGGGCATAAACCCATCTGCACCCTACTGCTTTCTTTCCATTAGGTCTATCAATAACCTCCCATATTTTATTTTTCTCCAACGCATTCATTTCCTCTTGCATGGCTTGAGCACAATTCCCATCTTTCAAGGCTTCATGTACTGATTTTGGGATTGCAATAGAGTCTAGTGCTGAAACAAAGCTTTTGTGCTGCACAGAAAGATTAGCAGAGGAAACAAAATGGGAGATAGGGTATTGAGTACAAGAGGGACAGGAGGGACAAGATTTCTTGGGACAAGCTCTTTTTCCTTTTCTAAGAGCAATGGGTAAATCATCAGAATCAGTAGTAATGGGTAAGTCATCAGAAGTATTAACATCATGATCAGAAATATGAGATTCAGGACTTACCAGTGGTTCAGACGATTGAGGTTGCTGCTGAGGCAATGTGGGCTATTTCCTTCTTTGATATACCAACTCAGGTGTCATAATCTTCCGTATCTCTGGTGTACTTGATGTATCAATCACAGGAGAATCAGTCACAGGAGGATTACTCACAGGAGGATCAGACACAGGAGGAACAGGACCAAGAGGAGGATACACTGACACAGGTAAAGGAGTAGACACTGAAGTTTCAAACTCAAAAAAGGGAGGTGATGAGATTTCTGGTGAAGGATTCTCCCCCTGAAGATGAGGACCTTGGAAAAAAGACTCAGATTCCTGAAATGTAACATCCATAGAAACAAAAAAATTTCCTACTACTAGGGTGATAGCACTTGTAGCCCTTCTTATCAAGAGCATAACCAAGAAAAACACATTTAATAGCCCTAGGGTCCAACTTACTGCGATGATGTTTATGAACATGAACAAAAGCAACACACCCAAACACACGTGGAGGAAGACTCATAATTGGAATAGAAGGGAAAAAAGAAGTCATAGAGTGAATAGGACTTACATGGTCAAGTACCCGAGTGGGTAAACGGTTGATCAAGAATGCTGCAGTAAGAATAGCATCTCTCCAATAGTATTTGGGTACATGTGTCTGAAACATTAATGCACGAGCCACTTCAAGAAGGTGACGATTTTTTCTTTCAGCAACCCCATTCTGTTGGGGGATATTAACACAAGTAAGTTCATGAATCATACCGTTATTTCTTATAAATTGGGAAAAACTGTGATTAACATATTCAGTACCATTATCTGTTCTTAGTCTCTTGATTTTTTTACCAAACTGGGTCTCAACCATTTTATAAAATTGAAAGAACAGTTGTGGTACCTCAGACTTTTCATGCATTAAGTACACCCAAGTTACACGAGTGCAATCATCAATAAAAGAAACAAACCATCTATTTCCAGAAGCATGAGGGACTTTAGAGGGACCCCAAACATCAGAATGAATAAGATCAAAAGGTTCAACACTCTTAGTAATACTAGAAGGAAAAGACACACGATGATGCTTAGCAAATTGACAAACATCACAATGAAAAGACTCAACAGACTTAGACAAAAACAATGACGGGAATAAAGATTTGAGTAAACTAAATGGAGGATGACCTAAGCGCTTATGATGAAGCCAAATCAAAGAATCAGCAGTTGATTGACCATGAGACATCAAGATGTGATCTGTTACTTTATTTGCAGAAGATTGTGACACCACATAGTACAGCCCACCTTCCTCTTTAGCACTACCAATCGTCTTCTCCGTGGCGAGATCCTGAAAAACACAATGGGTAGGATAGAAGGTTACAGTACAATTCAAATCTTTTGTAATTTTATGAATCGAAAGAAGATTCGTGGAGAGTTTAGGAACATGAAAAACATCCTTAAGATGTAAGGACTGTTGTAAGTTTATGTCACCAGAACCCGCAACTGTGTATGAGAGCCATCAGCTACGGCTATTGTATGAGTTCCAATGGTAGGATGATAAGAAGTAAAAGAGTCAGCACAACAAGCCATATGATCAGTAGCACCAGAATCAACAACCCAAGAATGTTTAAAATCATTACATGAAGAAATGAAAGAATAAGTTTTGGAGCTCATACCAGTCATAGTCAAAGTACTAGTATCAGATGGCTTACTCAAAGAATCAAGGAGGGTTCGGAGCCGTTCCAACTCATCTGGACGAAATGCAGAATTTATTTTAGAGGAAGTAAAATGCTGTTGACTATGCATCCTATTCATCTTTTCTAAGACAGTTTGCTTTCCATGGAGGCGAAAGCATAGATCCTTGATATGACCTGTTCTTTTACAATAAGAACACCATCGATCATCTCTCTTAGGTTCAGAAGTTGCACCATCAGAAAACTTTGTAAAGGAACTCCTTTGAGAAGAGGCCATACTGCACAAAACTTGGCAAAGAATAGCACCAAGAAGCCAAAAAATCACAAACAAATACTAAACAACGTCAGATCTGACCGAAACAGTAACACAGCGGCCGAAACAGTAACACAGTGGCCGGAACAAATACCAAACAACGTCAGATCTGGTCGGAGGCAAGAAATTGGTGAAAGAACAAACTCCAAGAAGCCAAGAAATTCGAAAAAAATACCAAACGATGTCCAATCAAAGTGGAGAGCACAGATCCAGAGCCGTCTTGGAGAGACGATCAGAACCATGGTAATCCGCGGCCGAGAACCACCGTCACGCGCCGGTGAAGCTGGCGGCGCATGGGATTCACGCGCAGAGACAAGGGCGGCGCGTGGAGGCGCGTCTGACCTCCGATGGTGCTGGGTTTTTCAGGCAAAGGTCGTCCGGCGAGCGCGATGGTTTCTGTGGCTGTTCGGAGTGAAGAATCCACCGGAAAAAGGGTCCAATCGCGATGAACAGGTTCTGTACGGTGGTTCTAAGTTCTGTACGTTGATTCTGTGAACGTTTGTTTCTTGTTGTGTAATAGACAAGAAAAAGAAAGAGGAACAGTGAAGCAATGGTCTTCTCGGTCCAAGAGGTCCTCGGAAAAAAATTTCCGGTGGCGGCTGATGGCAGGGAGAGACGTAAAAAAGAAAAAAAAGGTTTCGTAGGCGCGGAAGCAGAGCCCTCAGGATCGAGAGCTCTGATACCAACTTGAAAGAAAAGGGTATTTGAAATATTATTGAATTGTGTAAATAATCTGTTCAAAGAGGTCTCTATTTATAGAGAATGAAAACCCTAATACTTGACCTAATGGGCTTGGCCCAATACAACAAATACTAATAATAATAAAATAACAAATATTTACAACAAAAATCTCTGTACTTGTCCTAGTTATAAGCATTTCTCAACATAGGGAAAACTTGGCCCTCTACTGATATTTGTGTTATATTGCATTGCCATTTTCAATCAAAAAAAAATTCTAAGATCAAATGTTGTGCTTAGATTACACTATTAGTTGCAAGGATGTTATCTATTCCCAAGTCAAACCAAGAAATAGACTCTTTGGTAGATGATAGAAATAACCGAGTAAGTTTGCTCCATGAAGAAAAAACATATATAAAACAGAATTAAACAAAACAGGTGTTAATTGCTAAATATTATCTTCTGAGCAAGTCAGATGATTAGACATATTTTAAGGATTTGTATTCTGGTTTAATCAATCTTTTGTTTTAACGACCAAAAGGAAAAAAATGTTTCAAGATTTTGATGTCTAAATTCAATATCCGCAGATCGTTTTGTATTAGTTGCTGTCTTGAATAACATACATTAAAGAACTTTGCAGAATCGCTAACCAATAAAATTGTTAAAAAAAAAATGTATACTGCTATTTGAGGCGTCAGATATCTAGGGGGAAATTTTTTTCCCAAAGCTTTTTGTTAATTTCTTTCATTGCAACATCAAATGTGAGATCTTATCTGTACCCTGAAAACAATTTTCTGATTTTATTTTGTTGCTGCTGTGGCTCTTGCCTCTTGTTAGTTTATTTAAAAACCTCTAATTTCATACTTAAAACGTAATGTGCAGATCTGGGGAAATATGATGAGGTATTGTGAGATGAGAGGCAAGGAATTATTGGATGCTGATGTACTAACAGCTGCTGATGTTTGTGAGTGGGTGAGGGGAAAGAATAATAATGAAGCTTCCGTAATTGGTGTTGGTTTACCTTGTTATTCACTTCTACAAACACTTCTCTTCTCCATCAAAGCCAACTCAAGTGGTGTATTGCTACTTGATGATTTTGAGATAACCTATTTTAACAGACCAAAGGATAAGTTGTTGGATTGGTTCTTCAGTCCTGTAATGGTTCTGAAGGAACAGATAAGGGTCATTAAATTGGTGGAAGGTGAAGTGAGATACTTGGAAAAAGTAATTCTCTTTGGAAGCAATAAGCAACGGTTTGAGGCTTGGGATAATGGTGGTTTACTAATTCCTGATGCCCTTAGAGCTGCTCAAATCGAGGGAATTTCCAGAAGGTATGTGACCTATATCTTGACTCCATAAATTAGAGAATCAATATTTATGTATTTTATGCCCTGCGGTTACAAGCGTAGAGACGAGAGTCGATTGTATACAATTTTATCCTTTCATTTTTTTTGCAAAGAGGCTGTTTACAAACTCAAACCCATTAACTTCAAGTCAGAAGAAGCAATCTTATTGCCGTTTCAAGGCTTGCCCTCAATCTCTTATGTATTTTATTGCGAGACTAAAATGTTCAGTGACTTTACATTGTGAGGGTGTGTGTGTGTGTGCTCTAGAATATCAATAAGCTATGCATGTGACTTTTGTTTTTTACTTACTTCTTAGTACTTATTGTATTAGAGAATTTGACTTATGTGTATGCAATGATGTATACATTGTTAGGATGATTGGAATGATAAGAAGTGTGTCAAAGCTTCCAACTTACAGAAGGAAGTTTCGCCAGGTTGTTAAAGCTTTAGTTACTCATTCTCTGGAGAAAGATGTTTCAGCAGGAAAGGCATTAATTACTCAGTGTATGGCTAAAGATGTTTCTGAAAAGGCTTTAGTTTCTCATTATGTGGAGAAAGATGTTTCTGGAAGATCCACTGGGTCTATAATATCATTTGCCTCAGATGACATTGTTTAAGATAAACTAAACTAGTTTTTTTCTTTATTGTTGTCAATAAATCATTGTAAATTCCTTTAGATTGTTATTGATTTCTGTAAAAGAGCACATTGAAGTTCATTATAGTCTGATTGAAGGCATTCTCCTTTTTTTCTTTCCTCGTCCTTTTTTATTTTGGATAAACAATTTGGCTTCAAAATGTACAACAGTTTGCAATTCAAAATGCTTGTTTGAGTGACTTTAAACAGAGGGACCTTCAATTTTACCTCTCAAGCTCAGTCTCTAGTTGTGTGATTAATGAACAAAACTTTCAAAGAATCAAGTTTGAGATCATTATCAAGCAAAATTAGTTTGTTGCAACAAAGCGAAAGTAAAATAGTATGATGGTATTGTTTTTATTGTTTGTTAAACATTGGAAAGTGCTTGTTATGACTATTGTTAATTCATATAATAAAATTTAATAAATTTAATTTATATGGATTATTAGTCTACTATATTATGAGTTTAATAACATGAATGATTCGATACATTATTGAACGCATTAAAATTAAACTCTAATTTATATGATTGGCAGTTGTCCATCAAAGTTCACAACCTTAAACTCTAATTTATTGACAATAAATCACGGCATCGGTTGAGTTATTTATTTGTTATGACCAATTCATTTACGTTCGTAATACCCCCAACCAAAGTTTACAACGTTCAACATTGATCTGCTTCCACGTTCTGAACGAAATTTTACTGCAATTTATCCTAAGATGCGTAGGTAGATCTTAAGATTCTAAAAATTTGTACAGATCCGCCAGCGAGTCATGGAGGATCTAATGAAATTTTCGTTCTGCAGGGTTTTTCAGTTCTTTTTTTCTTTTTTTTTTGCGCAGAGGGCACTTGGGAACACAAAGCCCACCTGGCCCTCTTTTTGGGTGGATCTTAGGAGCGCAAGCCCATTATTACTAAAAAAAGGGTTAGATATCTTTCATCAATAATAAATTGGATTAGATCAGTTTTGAGGAAAAAAATTAAATTGGATTAATAAATATAAGGATGATATTACGTTACACAATTTCATTTTAATGTATATTAATTTTTTTTTTTGAATTGCTCCAGTGGTTTCCGGGGCTTCGTCCCGACTATAATATTATAAAGGTTATACTTACAACCTATTTTCATTTACAACTTCTTAGAATTATATCTTAACCGTTGATTTCCGTCAATAAACGATTATTATTTTCTCAAATTAAATTAATTAATTAATTATTAATGTGCACCATTGATTGTCGAAGATCAACAGTTAAGATATAGTTATGAAAAGTTATAAACAAAAATAAGTTGTAAATATAACCTTTCTCTTATAATATTATATATTTATGAATGTTCAATTTAGTTAAAATTTAATTTACATAGACCGTGGAGATAATATTACGCAATATAACAGTTATGTTTGTTAAATCTATCTTTTGTAAAAATTTATTAAACAGTGTAATTGTCCAAAACATACTCTGAAATAAGGGTGTAAATAGACTAGGTTAGACTTTAACTTAAATAGGCCAGACCTATATAAAAAATTTGGATCTAATCTGACCTATTAGCCTGTGTAGGCCCAGATTACAAGTCTGGCATGACCTATATTTAGAAAATAAAAGCCTTGATCTATTAGTCTGTTTAAGCATATTAAATATTTTATAATTAAAAATAACTAAAATAATATTACTTTACTTTCAAAATTATTAAAATACTGATTTTATTTATTTTATTTAAAATAAATAATATGATATAGGTCGCTTGTAGGCTGATAGACCCGACACGTACAAAAAAATCTATGGTCTGCTTTCTAAATAGTTTTTTTAAAAGTCTAGATATGTTCTATTTGACTATTTGTAATAGGCCAAATCTGGCTTAATATAAGCTAAGCCATAGGTCCCTGTAGGCCGGCCTAGCCCATTCACATCCCTACGCTGAAGTAAGTGAATTCCACCTCTCTCTCTCTATCTCTCTATATATATATATATATATATATATATATATATATATATATATATATATATATATATATATATATATATATATATATATATATATATATATATATATATATATATATATATATATATATATATATATATATATATATATATATGTGTGTGTATGACAAAATCATTTTTATAACCACTGCACATACAACAAGCTAGGATACGATTTCGTATACAAAATCATTTTTATAACCACTGCACATACAGCAAGTTAGGATACAATTTCGCATCCTGGCCTTTTTTTCTTTTTAAGAAAAGCAGTGGGGTCCATTTTTTTGTGTCAGCTGTAGATAGCAGCTCTTTGTAGTCGCTGCAGAAAAAAGTATTCCATATATATATACAGAACTAGCGAATATATTATGGAAGCATACATGCATGATTTAATTGGGAAGGTATTATATATATATATATATATATATATATATATATATATATATATATATATATATATATATATATATATATATATATATAGGGTCAGGATCATTTTACATCAGTGTAGGTTACACTCTTAATCTTGTTCGTTTATCCCATTTATATCTAAGGGCTCTAATTTTTTAGTAATGTGAGCCATTAGATACAAGTGGATCAATGGTCAAGATTGAGTGTAAGACTTCTAACTCTTACACAGGTGTAAGGATATCCTGCCTCATATATATAAATATATATATATATATATATATATATATATATATATATATATATATATATATATATATATATGTTGAAACAAGCTTGGTTTTGAATCTTTGATACTTTTTTTTATACCAATCATAATTATCTCTTTGAGATAAGTTGGCTCCCGATATTCCCATAAATTTTAATTTTTTGAGTCAGTTATGAGACTAAGCTCGAATCGGGATATAATTAAAATTCTTCACTCCTCTTCAAAGAAATATTTTATTCGTAGTTATTAGAAGTAGGGTTGGCACAACGGGTGAATCCGGCTCGATCCGTCCCAACCCGCATGCAACCCGAAAAAAAATAAGTCGGGTTAGGGTTGGCTAAAAAATATGGCTCGTGAGTTGACTTGAAAAAATTGCTCGCGGGTTGGCTCGTTTTCAGCTTATTTAAATGAATCTATAGTATTAATGCACCAGCTATATGGCTTCCATCAGCTTAAACAAAGGGTTACAAAATGAGAAATAAAAACAAAATATTCTAGTTTTGTATTTTCTTCACAACAAATTTGCACCAACATCAAGAAACAATCAGAATCACTTGCTACCAAGTGAGTAAGATATTTGAAACAAACAGAGCCAACACAGCCTAACAATATAAAAATGGTAAGGATGTAAGAAGATTAATGATTTAGGTTTAGAAAAGGAAGAAAGATGATGACAACATGTGTGAGTTTTGTCCATTTTTGTATATTATATTTTGTATTTTTTAAAAAAAATAAAAAAATAAAAAACTCAACCCGCGAGCTGGACCGTTTGACCCGCGGGTTGGCTCATTTTTTCCTGAACTGGCTGGGGTCGAATTGGCTCGAATTGGTAGCTCATTTTTGTCAACCCAACTCGACTTATTTTTGGCGGGTTACAAACCAACTCGACGGGTTTGCTCATTTTAGTTAACCCTAATTAGAAGCATGAAGCTAGTAAACTAAACGGGAAAAAGAGACTCAAATATGAGTTACACTTTTTGTTTAAAAAACTTCCTTATTGAATTCTTGACTTTTATAATTTTGGCTTATTAGTTGATTTATGTATCCCGGGGTCATATATATATATATATATATATATATATATATATATATATATATATATAGAGAGAGAGTCAGGATCATTTTACACTAGTATAAATTACACTTTTAATCTTGTCTATTGATTCCATTTATATCTAAGGGCTCTAATTTTTTAGTAAAGTGAGTCATTGGATACAAGTGGATCAATGGTCAAGATTGAGTGTAAGACTTCTAACTCTTACACTGGTGTAAGAATATTTTGCCCCTATATGTATATATGGGTCAGGATCATTTTACACCAGTGTAAGTTACACTCTCAATCTTATCCATTGATCTCACTTATATCTAAGGGCTCTAATTTTTTAGTAATGTAAGCCATTGGATACAAGTGGATCAATGATCAAGATTGAGTGTAAGACTTCTAACTCTTACACCGGTGTAAGAATATCCTACCTAAATATATATACATATATGTATATACATACATACATACATATATATATATATATATATATAAGGAAAAAATATTTCTCCGGCAACTTGAAATAAGTATATTTCCGGCCACCCTAAAACTACCTCGTTTTGTTTATTTATTTCTTTATATTAATTGATTTACCTTTGAATGATTATGATTCCCTTTTTCTCTCTCTTCCTTCATTACCATTGATTCATCTTTGTACGGTTATGATTTATTAGCCGGATATAAAATTATCTCCGACAGCTTGAGAAACGATAAGCGCTATATATATATATATATATATATATATATATATATATATATGGAGGTATGATCATTTGATATCGGTGTTAAATTTGAAGTTTGACACCTCATCTAAGAGCCGTTAGATCAAAAAAGATCAATGGTGTCACATGCTTACAAATCAGAGTCATTGATCTTTTTTTATCTAACAGCTCTCAGATGAGGTGTCAATTTTCAAATTTGACATCGGTGTCAAAGGATCCTGCCTCATATATATGAGTGAGAAGAACAAATTTAAATTTTTAAATTTTGCATCAATAGTTAGGTTTAAAACATGGAAAAAAAGGTGTGACATTTGAAATGACACACCTTATATCTTTTCACTCTTATAAAGAGGTGAGACCCACACTTTTAAAAAATTTCTCACCCATTCTCTCTTCCATGATTTATCTCTTTCTCTCACTTAAAATGATACAACTTTGTATCTTTCAAAATGATACATTCTTTCCCCTTAAAACATCGTTCATCTTATTAGATATGCTTCCATACATGGGACATATCACATATCAAGTGAGAGTATTGAATTATAGCAAGAGATGAGAGGACAGTTAGGATTGAAACTTACTTAGAAGTAATAGGATTATTTAAAAAAGTCACATGACTTTTAACTTTTAATTTTCGCCTACATACATGATTTGATGGTAAAAACTTATTCCTCTAATATGGAATCTCACGCAATTAGGTCAATGACTTCCGTATCTTATTTAAAATCGACAAAGTTTAGGAGGCGATTACTCACCCTAACCTCTTGCTTCTCATAATAAGATATTATTCTCACTTTATATGATGAAGATTATTTTTTAGTAAGTTACACTCTTAATTTTGATAATTAATTTTTTTATATTTAATAACTCTAATTTTGTAGTCATATGAATCATTGGATATAAGTAAATTAGTGACGAAGATGAATGTTAAGATGCTTATTAATATACCAATAGAAGAATATCGTGCCCCTCACACACTCGTGTATATATATATATATATATATATATATATATATATATATATATATATATATATATATATATTTTGTTGACATGAGAATCCAAATGTAAGTAGTGAAGTCTCACATTAATTAAAAATGTATCAAGTGATGACTATAAAAGTGAAATGGTATAAATCTAATGCCTTAAAATTTAGAGTTAAAATGTAATGTCTGAACTCATTTATGATATAGAGTAGCTTAGCCCATATGATAACAGATCTCCCCCTACCGTGAAGACACACACAAAGATATATGTGTGTGTGTGTCTGTGCAATAGGGTTTTTTGATACTAAATCTTAACATTTGATTCCATCTTTGTACGGTTATGATTTATTAGCCGTACAAAGATATATATATATATATATAGAGGCAGGATCATTTGACACCGGTGTCAAAAAAAAAGTTTGACACCTCATCTTAGAGCCGTTAGATTACAAAAAATCAATGGTGTCACATGCTTACAAATCAGAATCGTTGATTTTTTGTAATCTAACGGCTCTAAGATGAGGTGTCAAACTTTTTTTTGACACCGGTGTCAAAGGATCCTGCCTCATATATATATATATATATATATATATATATATATATATATATATATATATATATATATATATTACCCACATGGGATGCTATCATGCCTCCTTTTGCACTAATTAATAACATCACTATCACTATCTCTCACTCTTACCTGCTGTGCTCTCCACTGTGTTATGCCCTGCCCACTTAGGTAGTTGGCACCAAACTATTATACTTATGCCTGCTATTGGCCACATTAAAAACGGCTAGACAAAAAGAAAACAAGTAAAGGCACTGAAATCTTCACCAAGAAAAATACCAACTTTTTTTGCTTTTAATGAGAAATCCGGTCATGCTTGCACCTTGGGCTGTCACCCGGCGGAGTATTTGTTAACAAAGGACAAATGAGTTAAGGACAAGTAATTGGCAGGTAAACGCCTTCTAATCTTGAATTCCAGGCTTTAACTCCTCTATAAAAGCTTCACTCATAAAAGTCACGAACGAGACAACATATGACCAAACAAAATGTGAAAGCAAAAATAAAATATTCAAAAACTATATTCTATATTCCTAACAAAATCTTTCAATATAAAAAAAGGTTCATTTTTAGGATGTTACTGTAAAAAGAATCTTCTCCTGCTATCGAATATAATTATATATTCTGAAAAATACATAATTATGATATAATTTTTTTTCTCTTCACGTTAACTGATAATTTTTCAAAAGAGAATTTTTTTTTTAATAATTATGTACTACTCGATAGTATTTTTTTTTTTACGACAACGTAGATATATTTCCCGAGGCTAAACACCACTTGTTTTACACTTGAAAATCACCGCCACAAATACCATCTTTAGAAACCTTCTAACCCTGAGTTTAGTCGAATCTAATGCAAGCAAATAAAGACAAACATTATGATATAATTACGTGGGCATAAACTAGCATGACTAATAGTAATTATGAGAAGGAAGAAATTTTTACAGGAGGTAAGGAAACAATTTTCCTCTCTTATAAATATCTAAAATATGGGAATGAATCATCTTTTATGTTAAAAATTTATATGAGTTGGTCATGTGAAATTTTTGTATTTATCTATTTCATGTTGACAAACAATTTAATGCATGTTGACAAATTTCATATGAGAGTCATATAAGTTTTAAACATGAAAGGATTTACTCCCCTAAAATATACATAATCTATTATTATTCTCCTAAAATATGCATAATATATAATTTTGACTAGAACCATAGCCTTAGTATTCGATGGAATCCCAATATAATGTTTATGTATACCTCGCTGAAACCCATATATCCATGTGTACAAGTGGGACAAAAAGGGACTTCTAATGACCAAAAGGTGGTAGTTCATTTTGTAATAAGAAAGTTGAGTAATGGAAAGAAAAAGGCTTATATTCGATTCCTATATATCACTTTTAGGAGAAGCTTAAATATATCCATCTCTGATTCGTCTCGTATTTCGGATTAATCTCATATTCGGCTCAAGAGTCAAAATTTGTGGGGATACTCGAGAGAGCTAACTCACTTCAAAGAATAGCATCGGATAATTCGGAAAAAAAAAAGGGACTTCTAATTTGAAACCAGATATATATGTTAGGGGAACCATTAGCTGTTGTTCGGAGGGTGAGTGGCAGTAGCTTATATATATTTGGGGAAAGTGAGAAGAGGGAAAGATCTCCTTGAAGTTAATTTAAATGTTTCCGAGAATAAGAATATCCTGGTTCTGACGACGAATATCCGATACCTCACCCGAATTAAACCAATAATGATAATGTTTTATGAATGCAATGATTAATGCATAACGGAAAGCAGGAATTGCTAAGGTACATTGCTTGCTGCTTTTATCTATGAAAAAGTGCCCCTTCGTCTCTCCCTTCCTCACTCCGACACCTACCTACACGACCCATAACAACATCATGAATTTCACGCGCATCACGGAATCTCATACCATGTGCTGCACCAACCCACTGCCTTCATTTGCCCCCCTACCTAGTAGGGGATTAACACGTTCTTTCCATTTCCACCCTATATAGAACACAATTCAAAATATACCAATACTATTTGCTCATTAATTCGTACACGTTAATTATTAACTACAAATTTATTCATCATTGAATTAAACTCGAAATAACTTCATGCCAATTGATTTACATACAAGATGGTACGTATATTATTATTTGAATTATGTAAGAAGAAGCGAGAAAGAGGTAAGCGTAGAAATAACAATGAATACTCTAGTTTTACTATGTACCAATTTCTTGTACTTGTGATAGTGGGGGTGAATTTGGTTCCAAAACTGGAATACTCTTCTCACATGGGGTGAATAAGATCCGCTGTACCATCTCAGTAACTCACACGCCCACACCATACAATTAAACAAACCATCACATCCTCTTGCCACTTGCTAGCTAGCTCATTCACTTCCACATTTTCACTATGCTTTGCTAATATTCTTTCCCTTTGATCTTTTGTTTCTTTATAATTTATATACTATATAATATGACGATAATAAAAGACCTCGCTATCCACACCCACATATGTCCATCCAAGTTATGGCAGAAAGGTTCAAGAGAAAAGGCAAAGTTTTTCAACAGTTAAAAATAAGGAAAAGACAAATCAGCGCTAAAAAAAATAAAAGCAATGATAAGACAGGAAAGAAAGATAAAGAAAGGGTGAAATTAACGTCATGGAAAAGGGGAAAAGGGGAAAAGAAGAAAGAAAGAACAGAAAAAAGAAAAAGTGGATAACAGTCACCGACTTTGCTGTGTACCCTGCAAAGTTAAAAACATAGAAACAGACACGAATTTTAGGGGGGACTAAAGGACGAAAGAAAAAAAAAAGACTAGAAATTTGTTATTGGAACCGTTTGTTCTTCGGCCATCACCACCCAGAGAATTTACAGAAATCTTTGTGAATAGCTTCTCCGTATAAATTATATAACCCGTACACAAATAACAAACGGAACTGAGTTATAGCTCTTTCACCATCTTTTCAACAATAAACGAAAAATAAAGCTGTACACCGAGCAAAAGTGTACTCCTAGCGTGAAAGATAGGATAAATTGGAAAAATTGAAATCAAATAGCTAAAGTAAATTAACGTAAGAATAATGTCAGCAAGTGGCATATTTAACTCCAAATTTCACCGTCTTCTTCCTTCAAGGGTTGGCTAGCGAGAAGAGCCAAAAGGGGTACTTTTATGGCTTTAATTGAACCCAGTCGTAATGTCCTTCCAAAGGCACGTCCTTCACAATATCATAATTATACCTGCATATTAACAAAGAATATATAATATATGCTGACACCGTGTCACCCACGGATTAATTGCTGAGAATATAAATATATTATTATTATATTATATAGTTTTAATGTCAAAAGATGGAAGAATTAATTATATATACGGTGGAAATGGTACTCTTATCTTACTTGTCTGAAAAATGTTTCTGAATGTTTTTCTCGGCGGCAGCAAAGAATTCTTCGAGCTCCGACTCCGTTGGCATCTTTTGCGGGGTTGATAGAACAACGCACTTCTCCACTGAATCCACCTCTTGAGAATTTGTTCGAAGCTCGCTCGAGAGACTCATTTCTTTACTGTGCGGACACAATGCTTCGGTTTAATTTTAGAATGTGCATGTATATGTGCATCATTTATTCTAATATCAGAGAGAGTTATAGAATTTGTATGAGTTAGAAATTGGAATTTTGAACGGAAGAAATTATTATAACTCATACGATACATAACACCATTTATTTCGAATTCAAATGAACTCAATAATTGAAAGAAAAAAAAATTGAATAATTCGAAAAATTCAAAACCTTATTTGGTCACCGCAATTGCACGTCGACGTTTCAACTTGGGCGCTCTCAACCTGAAAAATGCGTTACATTAAATTCATCGAAAGACAAGAAAAAATAAAAAAAAAAACAAATTAACGATCGAAGCAATTAAGGTTAAGGAGAGACAAAACGCAAGTTCAATAAAATCTCAGTGCGGACATTAATAAGAACAACTTTTGTTTTTACGTTTTTATCACCTCTAGATCTGAGAATTTGATTATTCTCTTTTCATCGAGCTCGAAGGATCCTTTGCTCGAACAACAAGACGTCGGGGATTCATCTCCGGAGCAGCGTTCCTCCGGCGCCGGTGAGTCGCTACTACTAGTCATGCTCTTAATCTGAACGAACGAGGATGCTGAGAACTTGAGGTCTTGAGTAGTGTTGTTATTTTCGATGATGCTCTTCCTTCTCTTGGGTGAAGTTGAAGCTGCAGGAGCAGTTGTTCCCATGGCCAATGCAGCTCGTGCTCTTGTCCTCACTCCTACCTGAGCTATCTCCATCAACACTGCAATCTCAATCTTCGTTAGAGAGAGAGAGAGAGAGGGAACTGTGGTGTGTTGTAGTGTTTGTTACGACGAGGAAATCGTGGTGGAGAGTGAGGAAAAGGTTCAAGCGTTGGGATGGGGCTTTTGGCGGTGATCCCAGTCGCCGAAGGATGGGCGAATGGAGAAGTGACACGTGGCGCGAGGTGACGGTTGCAGGGTATCGGAAACGGAAAATGATGTTGTCGTTTGGAAGAGGTGAGATGAAGAGTAAAATGAGAATCATGCCGTAAGGAAAAGAAAGAATCATATATAGATTGTTAGCGTATGGCTGTTGGAAAATAATTGTGTTTCTGATGAAATTACAGTTATATCCTCCGTCTCAGCTTTCAACCTCTAATTTGACATTCATTCCTATTCCAAATATTGTCATATCATGTGTATTTATTTTTGAAAAATACTACTCTCATTTTACGTGAGGTAGTTATCTCCTTTTCTCTCATTTCAAAAATCGTGTCCCTTCTCTCAGTTTGAATATTGTCCGATTAAAATATTGTTATATTCATTTGAATTAATAATAATTGGTGAATATTCATATATTTTTTTTGTTAATGGACTTTGTAAAATAAACCAATCTCTTACTTTAGTGTCTATTTGGATCCTTTTTTTAAGCTATAAGTTACTTATAACATAAGTTAGGCCAAACAGGTTTCTTATAATGAAAAGCTCTTTTTTTATAATAAAGAAAAAAATTGAAAACTAAGAGCCTGTTTGGATCCTCTTATTTTTAAGCTAGAAGCTACTTATAAGCTAAAGCTAAAAAAAAGAGCTTAAAAAAAGAAGCTAAAAGCTGTTTGGAAATTACATGAAAAATTTTAGCTTAAAATTTACTTAAAAGCACATATTTCAAGAAAATTATCTCTCTCTCTATCTTTATCACTCTTCATTTAAAAAAAAAACACACAATTCAATAAAAACATATAAGAGCTTAAAAAAAAGCTCCTCATAGGAGCTTTTAATTTTCAGCTTTTTTCTTCATTATAGAAAAAAGAGCTTTTTATTATAAGAGCTTTTTCCAAAACTTGTTTGGCTTAGCTTATGCTTATAAGTAGCTTCTAGCTTAAAAAAGAGAGGATCCAAACAGGCACTAAAAGCTCCTAGGAGGAGCTTTTTTTTAAGCTCTTATCTCTTTTTTTTGAATTGTGTGTTTTTTTTTTTAAAATGAAGAGTTATAAAGATAGAGAGAGAAAAATTTTCTTGAAACATGTGATTTTAAGTAATTTTTAAGCTAAATTTTTTATGTAATTACCAAACAGCTTTTAAGCTTTCTTTTTTTAGCTTTAGCTTATAAGTAGCTTTTAGCTTAAAAATAAGAGGATCCAAACAGACTCTTAATTAAGGGTGACCATTTTCAACACGATCTGTAAACATGATCGTGTATCAACTCGTCAATGACTCGTGTCAACTCGTATAATTAGTAACGCACTTTGGTTTCGGGTTGACAGGTTATTTGTGTTAACCTAATAAGCATGTTAGAGTCGACGAGTTATTTGTATCAACCCACAAAATAAGCATGTTGTGTTCGTATTGAATATTTTAACCCGATTTTAAATTAGTATCATATTTGTATTGATTCACTTATGGGGTGTTTGGTAGAAGAGAAAAAAAATTTTATCGGGTAAATACAATTACCGGGAAAATGGTGGAAAAGTAAGTTTAATGGTAAAGTTGAAAAAAAATTGTTTGGTAGGGCAAAATATTATCAGAAAAATTGGTTAAAATTTTCTAAGTCTATGTTTGGTTGAAGGTAAAATATTGATGAAAAAATAGATTAAAATTACAAAAATAACCACTTTTAATTTTTGAATCTCAATAGAAGAAAGAGACTGAGCAAACGTACTCCACCAGTCAGAGACTCAATAGTACATGAGGCGGGTAAATAAAAAGCTAGTGAAAATAAAAATCTATGAATAACAATGATGTGGGTCAATTTGGTCTCCAATTCAACCTCCTTTTTTTCTTTTCCCAGTAAACCCCAAAATACCACCTCTCATGTGGGTTTTTGGAATAGTATTTTCCATGAAATTCTACAAACAAATCAAAATAGTTGGGGCAAAGGATTTTTCTAGTTAAATTTTTTTTGAGTCTTGTATCAAATATGATCAAGCTGAAATACCAATGGAAGTTGCCTGCGTATCTACAACAAAAATCCTACCAAACACCCCATATTTGTGTAGACCTGAATTTTCACCCCTAATATTTGGCCTTTAATAAACATTTCTTTACAAAAAAAAATTGATTTAGTCTCTATGTGTGATGACGATGCAATGAAAGAATAATTGTATATTTTAGTCACAAATAATTTTAATAATCCTTCTAATTACTAATTGAAGAAAGGACAGAATAATTTATTTATTTTTTTCGTAACATGAATAATTTTTATGCTCTACTCAAGTTAATCAATGTATCTGTTTCTTCTTTTAATATTATTGTGAATTATAAGGATTATTATTAGGATTTTATTTCAACATTACTAGTAATAAAAAGGGTGTAAAAATAAAATTTTTAGAGATTAAGAAAAGGAAAAAATGTTCTTTGTAATGATAAAAAATAGAGGTGTACAAATTGAAGTACTAAAGACACAATATTCACTTTTATATAGCATGATTACATTGTACCCGTTCAACCTATAATTTGCAAGTTAAAGAGCACTCGTCATTATTCATAAATTATACTTTCAATCATTCTCTTATTCTGTTCAGAACATTTTAATTATAAATTTTTCTATAAAAAAGATTAAATTGTAAAATAAAAAATATAATTTTTAAGTAGATATCAGTTTTTAAAGTAAATATTATCATATATATATATATATATATATATATATATATATATATATATATATATATGGAGTGTGTTGGTTCTTAGATTTTCATTTATTTAACTTTTTTTTTGGTGTGGATTTATTTAACTTTTAATTCTTATTAATAAGTGTTGGTCCATATATTTTATTTACTTATTTGGGTTTTAGTCTCCATAATTTCTATTCATTAAAAGAAGATTATTTTTATTTTTCAAGAACGATTGGTCCCTATAATTTAATTTATCAAGCTACGGTTTATAAGAAATTAAAATCTTAATAATATAAAATTAATTATGTGAACCTATACCTAAGAACTATGAACCAAATTCCTTAAATCAAAATATAATGTCATAATTAAATTTACAAATTATATAAGAGTGATAGAATTGACAAAACATCAAATACAACGGTAAAAATGATTCACAACCAAAATGATTCACAAATATAACTCTTAAACTTTTGTCATCCTTTGTTTTGTTTTCCTTTTGGGGGTTGGCATTTCTTTTTTATACAGCTCATATTTCCTTCGCTGTTTAGGCTCTTCAATTGAAGACAATGATTTTTCAGGTGACGGAACAAAAACTTAGATGGTGGGAGAGGGGACATGCGCACATATCCATTTAATTTAGGGCCGTAACAGTTTAAATACGAGGTAAGTATAAAATTAAACAAAAAACAGAAAATAGCATGACTTTAGTTTTATAAAACAAAAACTAATGTAATTTTTTGTTTACTTCTTTTTCTTATCATAATTGACTTTTAAAACTTTTTTATTTAAAAAAATAAAAGATTTCTCCAGTCAATTAAAATAAGTTATCTCCGGTGAGCCCAAAACGACGTCGTTTTAGGACGAAAATCAAGGTATTTTTATAATTATAATATATTGCAGAGTTGTATTATCTTTATCATTATAATCTTTTAATCTTATAATATCAAAATAACGTCATTTTGAACTCATTGGAAATAACTTTATTTCTAGTGACTAGATAGATATTTTTCCTTAAAAAAAAAGATTTTGTAAGATCTTCGATGCCAAATATTATTGTTCAGAGTTTAACTAATATCAAAAATACTTTCCAAAAACAATAAAAAAAAAACTAATATCAAATATGATTGAGATACTGATCTTGATAAAATATAATAGGTCCACCAAGGGTGAAAACCCAAAGATCAAGGCCCAAACAACAGGCCCATAGAATACGCGATATCTCCATCGTGCATAAAAATCAGGGGCGCGATGGCTTCAACACGCCTAAACCGCCTAAGACATGACTTCAAAACTAAGAAAGAAGTCTATAACACGGCATGAGATCACCGCACCATAAGCCAATACACTAGAGACAGCTCCAGTTTGCCACCTCTCTACAAAGGTAGCTTGATATGTAAAGGTATAGCCAGAAAGGCATCAACTGAGAACAGACAAGCCTACAACCCATAAACGGCCAATTAGAGGACATACTGCCTACCAAAGGCTGCATCAGACTTGCTATATAAACAACGGGAACACATCCAGGTACATCAATCTAATTCAGTAAGAATACAATATAAGCATAACTTCGATGCTGACTTGAGCGTTGGAGTATCTTTGCAGGTACCCCCCAGTCAGAATCATCGTGCTAAGGGAGACCATCGTTGATCTATCTCACTACCTTCATCTCTAGCCCAAGAAACATACAACCCAACTGAAAGCATTCACTCTTCAACCGTGTGAGATTAGGTCCAATACATATTGGCCTGACCATATTGTACTGGTCTGATCAGATACCCATGTTGCAAATGTGCAATTACATACACACGGGTCAGATGGATAAAAAATTTACCTTAACCAAAATATAATATTACAATTTTATAAATTGTATTAAAAGTAATAGAATTTACAAATTATCAAATATAATGAACAAAATGACTCATAACCAAAATGAATTCTTAAAGAAATTCTTTAAGATAATTTGTCATCTTTTGTTTTGTTTTCCTCATGTAACAGGAAATATCACTTCTTCTCCTATAGACATAGTTTTTAAAGTGGGCCCCACCACTTAATAAAAAAAAAATGTTTATCATGTTATAGGATTTATGTTTCTCATGTTATAAATCCCACCACTTAATCTCACTTTTCTTTCTTATGTCACATGAGGGGTGTAAACCCATATATATATATGAGATTAATGTTTCTTATGTTGTAGGAGATAATATTATTTTTTAGACATATAAAAGTGTGTAAGACCATGTGAAGAGAAGAAAGAGAAAAAATAAATATGGGTCACCGCATACTTTATGTGTGTGTAGGAGATAATTTTATCTCCTACAATATGAGAAAGATCAATCCCTTTATATATATATATATATATATATATATATATATATATATATATATATGTGGGAAAAAGTACTCTTATGCTATATGTGATAAATTTCTCTTCTACACACCCTTCGATAACTGTGCAACCTTTTTTTCTTTTCTTTTTTATTTTTCAGGTAGTGGAGCCCACAAGTTTATCTCTATGACATGAGATAACTTATCTCCTTTAACATGAGATTAATAAAACCCTATAAATATATATATATAAAGCGATTGAAATCATTTCTCAAATTGCTGGATGTTCAGCTAATAATCTTGATCGTTGATTCTTATTTATTTCCCATATTTAATGCTTTTACCCACCCATGTATAGTTATGATTAGTTGGACGTCCGGTAACTTGAGAAACGATAACACACACACACACACACACACACACACACACACACACACACACATATATATATATATACGGTTTATTGTTTCTCAAGTTGCTTGAGATAACTTTATCTTCGGCTACTAAATCATAACCGTATAAAGATGAATCAATGGTGATAAAGAAAGAGAGAGAAAAATGATATTATAACCATTTATGGGTGAATAAATTAATATAAGAAAATAAATAAATAAAAAAACTTAGGGCCCATTTGGTGGACAGGATAGGATAAGGACATATAGGATAAGAGGGTTGGATAAGGATAGGAAAGGATATGGACCAGATAAGCACATATCATATCCTGTGTTTGATGTGCACTGGATTAAGAGTCTGATAAAATTATATTATCCTATCATGTGTTTGAGGTTACCAGATAATATTAAGATATGATAAATATTGACAAAAGTACCCCTTACAAAAATACCCTGTATGGTCTATTATTCTTTTGTTGTCCTTCTTTTGATTTGGGAATTTTGCTAACGAGAAACATTCTACCCAGATTTATGAACAGATTTATGGTTGAACCTATGAACCGATTTCTATCCAGATAATATTTTTTCGTTTACTGGACCCATTGTGTTAAGGGAACCCCATTTGCATTTCCCTTCTCTGCTTTATCATCTTTTCTGCTAAGTTGTTCTCTACATTGAAGAAAGAATCCAAGTTTAACTCGATTATACCTCTTCCTCAAGAATGTAGGCAAAACCATCAAGTGATAGTCATAAACCCAAACAAAATCATCATCAGGATCGATTATTTCCATAACCTTATCTGCAAATGTTTTTATTTTATTTTATCTGCAAATATTTTATTCGCAGAAACATAAGCCTTCCAAAGTAAACGGTCAAACATCATACTTATTTCAGCTTCTTCTCTGACCCTGCGTTGAATAGTCGCTTCATCTTCCAAATCGTCGGCGACACCATCATGACCCGCTCCGCCAAGAGCTTCAATGCCAGGTCGAACGCGACAACAAGGTTGGAAACTGGGAGCGATGGAAGGAGACAACCTGAGTCAGACCGAACCAAGCTAACCGATGAGGTGTTCTGGTGGCCAAGGCTAACCGATGGCAGAGCTCTTCGACGGTGATGGGATTGTCCGGTGACAAGTTTGGCTGGGAGTTAACTAGTGTAGGAGAGAAAAGAGGGGCTGTCTTGGAATAAAATAATTTATTTTTTCTATCCTATTCGATTCGATTCTAACCCAGGGTCCCCCACAAGATAAGTTATCAGGTCTCCATTAAGATAAAATGAGTAAACCTAATAAGCTTTTATTATCCCTTGAGCTCATCAAACATCAGATAAGAATAGGATATGATAAATTATCCTATCCTATCTGATCCACTTCATCTGCTACACCAAACGGGCCCTTAGTTTATAGGAGGAAGGAGATAAATATATCTCAAGCTACTTGAGAAATATTTTTCTTTGATATATATATATATATATATATATATATATATATATATATATATGTATATATATATATATGAAAGCATTAAATATGAGAAAATTATTTCTACAGCTACTTTACGTACAGTAGTGACAAGTGTATGGTTATGATTTCTCATATTTAATGCTTTCATATATATATATATATATATATATATATATATATATATATACATATACATATATATATTTGAAGGAGCAAAATCAACCGAGATTAATAAGATGACAATAACAAACATATGTTCAATGACGGTTGTCGGTAGGGGTGGCAAAACGGGTCGGCCCGCCCCGACCCGCCTCCAACCCGCCATAAGTGGGTTGGCCCGCCCCGCCCCGCCCCGCCTCTTGAATTTGGGTTGAAAACCCCAACCCGCCTCGTTTTATGGTGGGTTGGCGAGTCAACCCGTTTAAAAAATAAAAAATAATTAAAAATAAAAAATAAATTATATTTTATTAATATTATAATATTAATTATTTTCATATCACATTTCCCTTAATTTTTTTTCAATCTTATGTCTAAATGTTTGCTAATATTTAGTCAGATATTCTTTACAAACTTGTTTTTATCTCCATACATAAATTACCTTTGCCATAAATAAAAATTTTCTTCTATATTTTTCTAGAGATTACTAAGATAACAAAAAATTGGATATTACAAAAGCTTAAAAACAAATAAAACACTACCAAATAGTAAAAAAAAAAAAAAATTGACCCGGCAGGCCAACCCGCCCCGACCCGCCGCCAACCCGTTTTGACCACAACCCAATGGGGCGGGTTGAGTCGAGTTGATGGGTTAGAATATGTAACCCAACTCGCCTCATTTTGGCAGGTTGGCGGGTTGACCCGTCCGGTTTAACCCATATTGCCACTCGTAGTTGTCGGGAATTTGGATCATAAGGGGCATTTTGGGAATAAATAAAAACTAGAGTTGCTTTTAAAAAAGTAATTATAAATATGAGTAAATATCATTTTTGGTCCTCAACAAATTTCACGATGTCCGTTTTAGTCCCTAGCAAATAAAAAGACCCACCGTGATCCCTAAGAAATTCAAAATGGACCCATTTAGTTGAAATCGTGGTCCCTCACAAATTCAACAAAGATCCATATTAGTCCCTAAAAGGACTAAATTGAGTCCAATTTGAATTTTTTAGGGACCACGGTTGACCTTTTTATTTGCTAGGGACTAAAACGGGTATCGTGAAATTTACTGAGGACTAAAAAAATGTATTTACTCTATAAATATTTATATCTGGGTGAGAGAAATGAGCTGAAATTGTGTCCCTTGAACTCAAGAGTGCAGAATGGTTCATAAATCCTCTTATTCCGCTTTCTCTTTGTTCGATGTGGGTTTTTTTCCCAACACAATTTTTTATTCATACACACATATATTCTCGCACTTTATTGATTATCATAATTGATTGGTAAGACATTTTATATAGTTAGTATTAAAATAAAGAGAAATAGAAGTATAATATCGTAGGAAAGTGTTTAGGTTATGTAATAGAGATAGAAATTATGAGACCTATATTTTTTTATTTTTTTTTATTTTTGAAAACAAGCGTGGGTCCTACAATTTTTATCTCTATAACATAACCTAAACATTTTCTTACAATATTATTTTTCTTTCTCCCTAAAAAGAAATGGTTCTATTTCTCTCATATTATTTAAGATAAGTATTTATTACTATAGACACATGATGTGGTGGAGTCCATCACTCATTAAAAAAAATTATAACATCTTTTTATGTGAAAGTAATATGAGATAGTTATCTCATATAAAATAAAACAATAATTTTCCAATAAAAATTATACCAAGTATGATACCGTTGGTCGGAGTTTAATGAATATTGAATACCATTGAAATAGCATTACGTACACGTGGGTCTGATGGATTAAATATAAATTGGCAGACAATATGGACCACTCCCTTAAAAATCTAGGTTGTTTCTCGATTATCGATCCGCTCTCAATATGCTCACGTATGCACTTTCCCAACACTTATCTCCATCTTTCATGCAAATCATTTAT
Organism: Gastrolobium bilobum; assembly: GCF_033153095.1. Lineage (NCBI taxonomy): Eukaryota > Viridiplantae > Streptophyta > Magnoliopsida > Fabales > Fabaceae > Gastrolobium > Gastrolobium bilobum. Next base: position 42,692 of record NW_026899691.1, on the reverse strand, counting down.
TTTATTTATATATATATTTTATGAAAATATATTTTTCACTTTACATGAAATAAAATTATATATTACCCACATATAAAGAAGTGGATAAAATTCATTAAAAAAAATAAATCACACATATTTTTTTTTATACGTATAAGAATTATTTTATTCAATACGAGAAATGTATTTCCTATATTTATTTGCACGTATATTTATGCTCATTCCAAATATGTTTTTCAATTTTTTCCGGGAACTATTTATTCTCATCCACATAGTGTCGAACCTATTTGGTGTGGATGATTTAACTTAGTCCATTAGTGCTAGTCTCCCACCACGGGCTCCCCCTTAGATCCATTGACAAGTGATATTAGAGCCGAGTGTTTGACTAGAGGCACTTGCGGGCCCAGAAAAATGTGTTTATGTCTGCACACTTAGGCGGGAGTTCGGGGGCAGCGCCTCTGAAGACTTTTTTTTTAAAGAAAATTTTAAAATTATAATCTACCTTAAATCAATTATACTAATTATGTTATTGAAACAATTACAACCTAAAACTCCAAAAGTAAATATCAATTATACTGTTTGTTGCTATTAAAACAGTTATAACAAATAAATAAATATAGAAAGTTACCTTTCATTGAGACTTGTCGAATTACTACAAACCCACAATTTTTTGTGCTCTTAATGTTTCAACGTCATGATCCAATTTTTGCTTCCACTTCAAAAGTAAAGCTTTGGAGAATGAAAATTTTTAAAGAGATAATCGATAATGATAATTAAAAAATAAATAAACACCACAAAAAGATATTTGTAAAATATAGTATAATTGTAGGGGTTAATTGATCAAAAACTCACATCTGTCGATGTCTATTTGATCCAAAGTTGACCACTTTTGCTTCACAAAAAAGTGAAAAATCTCGTGCGATTCTCCTCCACTTGATGAAGATTGAATTTCAGGAATCATTGATGTCTATTAAGGTTTGGAGCTAATAAGGTTTATGTTTCAAAAAAAGAAGAAGAGACAAAGCAATGTGGTAGGGTTTAAATTTTAAGCTTTTAATTATAGGGATTGGTTGGGTTAGGCCTATGTTTACTTTTTTCGTTTCAATCTTCCTAAATCTTTTTTTTTTACTTGACCTAAATCACCCACACCTTTGAAATTTTTTTTTTCAAACTTTTGTGTCTGCAAGTGCAGACAATGACAACAATGTGTGTCCGCCATTTATTAGAGGCGAGTTAATTACTTGGGTCTAAGGTATTCTTCGATTGAGGGAGATCATATCAATAATGCGTTTCACACTTGAGGGGGGATTGTTAATTATTCAAATATGACGAGTCTCATATTAATTGATAATGCACTAAGTGAAGTGGATATAAGTGAATAGACTTATGAACACAAAGTGTTAAAATGTTGGGTTGTGACACAGTGATAATCCAACTTCCCCTGGCCCGCTGACAAGAGGGTTCTTCCATTTTTGTTGTTTTAAAACTTGTCTACTATTTTTGTTGATTTCCTTGTCCCTCTTCGTATTTTCGCTGAAATATTGTTCTATTCAGAGGATCTATTCCATTCAGTTTGGACGGACAGAAATTAAAGTACCATGGTATCCATGCAGGATCTGCACTCTGCAACAAAGTATAAGGCGACAAATACACAATAAATAAGTAAATGAGTAAATCGACAAAAATTAAGGCGAGAAGTCCTAGACTAGCTTGTTACTGCTCTGAACTAGTTAATGTGAGCAAGAATATTTCTGCAAAGAAAAAAAAAACTTTTGTGAAATTGGATAGATAACGAAGGTAATTACATTTTTTAAATCACTCAGTGGGTTATAATTGTAGTATTTATGTGCTTTAGAGATCAGAAGTACTTGTGATTGAGTAGTTTTAAAACAAAACTCAAATTATTGTTATTTTAAACTATTTTTAGTTAAAAATAAAATTGATGGATGGAGAGAGAATCTGTATCATATGCATACAAAATATACTTATATATAGAGATAAGTTGCATATGAGTGCATGTTATATTTTAACCAGAAGTAAATATGATATAAAAATTTACATATATAAAACATGGATCTAGGCTCACCTAATTTACGTTTTTTTTTAGACAAAAAAGAAAAAAAGAAACTAACTACTACAAGCTCTAGGAGCCAATCCCAGTAAATCATTCTAAATTAGAATCTAATTATGTACCCAAAAAAAAAAAAAAAAAAATTAGAATCTAATTTACATTTTTTTTTTTTTTTGATAACACTAATTTACATTTTTTGTTTGCTGGTTAATTGCACAAAATTTCGTAACTACATTGCATGAAATTCTTCATACATTTCAATTACCACCTGGAGGATTTTTCTTCCTCTAGTCAAACTGTTGGCTGGTTAGCGCCGGATTCTCTAAGATTTCTGGAAAATTGAATTTTTTAAAATTTTGTATTTTCGAATATTATCGTAAACTGAATGTAAAAATCATATTTTTGAAAATCGAGATTCTCGGATAAAAAAAATTCTCCTCTACCAAACGCCCCCTAATGGAAATATGAGATGAGTCGTATCAACGATAATAACTGAATCTGATATCAACCTACAAATCTTAAGACAATGAATTTAAAGTTTTTCACTTTTTTAATATAACTCACTTAATCTATTATTAACCAATACGACATGTCATCACATTTAAATATCTCAACATATCAAACATATGGTAACAATGAGGCTTGTGTCATGACTCTTACATTTTTTATAATTATTGTGGGGAGCAATCAATTTTATATATTTTCTTATTTTTATAAAAATAGACTAAGTCATGATCTATATTGATGGTGCAATATAAAGCTCGCTTAATTAAGTGATCCTTTTATTTGGATTTGGATATCTATAAACTGATTAGTGTAGGTAACAATATAGACTTAACTCATAAGATCATGATGAAAAAGGGAATAAGGTTATTAAATTTAGCTAGGTCTCCTCTGCCTTCACAGTATGTTAAAAAACAATCGCTCCACAACTTGCCTCATCGATAGTTGTGATCAGAAAATAATGTGAATTGTAGAGGAAGATCATGGTCTTTCAAATCTTGCAAGAATATCAAAGCAAGAAAAAAGCAAGATAAAAATGAAGAATCATGTTTTCAACATATAAGCCTAAACCTTTCCATGTTCTAATTTTATATAATTCTATTATGATTTTGTACATTTGGTATTAGAGCAACATTATATGATTTAGAATCCAATTCTTTAGTATTGGAGATCATTGAAATTGTTGCTCTCCTTTGACCTTGAATATTTAATTTTTTAAATCAATGTTTTTTTCCAAAAAAACAAAGTCGATGACCTTGCTTGCGGTTTTCATAGATTCAATTTCAAGGCTTTAAATTCATGCCAAATCCCTCTAGTCATGGATTTGACTTGTTTTTTCATTTGGTATACACGGTATTTGAAAAGATCTTTAAACAAAAAAAGAAAGGAAACGACAAATAAACGAATTTGTTATTCTAAATTAAAATTTTTTACAAGATCTTAAAAGTTGCAAGACCGAAAGTATATTCCATACTGCATTTGCAATTGATCAAAGGTGATGGATATTCACCATCATTGCAAGTTTATTCATGGATGACATAAATTGTTTATCTATAAATGTTTTAATTGTTTTTATTATTATTTGATTTGAAACCTTCGTTTTGATTGAAAGCTTTCAAGATAAATATTTGAAAAAAGTAAATACATTATTGTTGGTGTTTTTCTATCTTGTTTGAAACTATTTGGAATGAATAATTTAAACAATTTTTTTTTGTTAGTTAGGTGGGTTATATCACATTCAATATGAACAAAAATGCATGGATTCAAGATAACTTTGATAAATAGTGCTTCGATTAGAGTTATCTTTTATGAATGCAACTTATTTTTTCGGTGGTTATAATTTGCTTCGTAGGAAAAGAGACTCATTTGGATCCTTTGAGTGAAGCTCATTTGTAGGTCATGACGCATGATAAACTCTTGGTTTACCATGATTTTAGGCTAAATTATACAAGAAATAGATCATGGATTGCATGAAAATTAGGGTTTTACACCATAAAGTCATAAAGATTGAATCTTTAGCTAACATCTTGTAATATTTTTTATTTCAAGGTATTTTGACACCAATTAAGGCTTTATGGAGCAAAAGGAATTCAAGGAGATGATTGGATACCGAAGAAAGCCTCAAAGAAAGCAAGTTACAAGTATTTGCAAGCTGAATGAGAGTGTTTTAGCTCCCAACAGAGTGTTAAAACGCTCTAATGAAGAAAAATAGAAGAAACCCACTGGAGGAGCGCGTTTTAGCACTCAACAGCGTGCTAAAATGCGCTAACAACAACAATTTTCCCTTCGAACAGGGTGTTTTAGCGCCCAACAGCGCGCTAAAATGCCCTAAGGCAGACAAAAATAGGCAAAAAGAGCGTTTTAGCGTCCTAATGGGCGCTAAAACGTGTTGATTCGATCAAATTTGGGCCCATGGGAGATATTATATCTTAATCAAGATTTGAACCAGATTTCATGGAGATTAGAAGAGAAATTAAAAAGATAAATTCTCCTTTATAAATAGAGGGCCTTGGGACCAATTGAGGGATAATTCATTCAACAACAGAGAGGCGTCTGAGGAAGCACAAGGAGGAATCCTGTTGCAGAGCATTGGAGCACTGAGGAACCAAGTCAACATCACACCAATGGAGGCTTGGGGAACTATTTTCTTTTTTATTGCTTTTGAATTCATTATGCTAGACTAGTCTTTTATGTAGTTAGGGGTAGATGGAACCCAATTGAATCGTATGTTTTGAATTAAACTGTCTCTGAATTCTTTTCTTTTTTTATTTGAATAAATTTATCTGTCTTTAATGCTTTCTATGAGTTTGCTCCTTATAGAATGATTTAGGGAAATTGTATGACAATAGAGATGTTGGTGCATGAACCCTGACTTGATAGATTTATCACAATCCTTGTGATCTAGGGATAGACATAGGGTAATTGTGCAATCCTTGAATTCTTGATCTTAATGCATGTTTTCTTGGGGAATAACCAGGGAAGTAGGGTTCTTGATCTTAATGCACGTATGATCTTTAGTTAGGTTTCTTTGTTGTTCTACTTTTTTTCCCTGATTTCTCCACACATACAAAAAACACAGATTTTATATTTTTGTAAAAGTTCCACACATTGTTTTTTAATTCTCAATTTGTTCTTGAAATTTACGGATTATTTTAGTGCTTCAAATATTTTTAAGACTAAAATAGGATATTCTTAATTATATATATACAAAAAATATTTGTATTTTTTGTCCTTTTATTTCACCTAACCAATGTATTAGTGGCGGAGGCAAGAGGTGATAGGGTGGGTGGCCACCCCCATAAAATTTGAAGAAAAAATTCTTAATGGTGGGTGTACAATGATGCAACATCATCTTTGTAAGGACCCTCATCGTTAATTCAGGAAATTAATCAAATAAATATGAGAATTAGGAAATAATTTCATAATTGACCCTAATAATTATGTTAAGGCTTAAATAAATATGGTAAGTGATTAATAATACTGAAAGTCGCTTTTCTGACAAAAAGCGCAGATACCGGTTCTGCTACTCGGTATAAATGCGTACCGATGAAGTATCCCAGAAAATTATAATAAGTGTGGGAATATTTCAAGAATAATATATAGGACTTGTAAAACAAGTTTCAAGTTAAAATAATGAGAACTGGTGCCAGAACTGATACTGGCTATGGAAAAGCACGTACCGGAAAGGTGCTGCGAAAAATAAAATAAAAAAAATGATAAATCTTAGAAAATGAGTAGGTTCAGAATCCTAAGTTTAGGAATAAAATGCTAAGCGTAGCAATTAGCGCTAATACAGTGCGATTAAAACTTAAGTGGCCTATAAATAGCCTTGGCACATGATCCTAGGTCAGATTTTTGCACCTTTAAGTGAGTCTTTTGCTGAAGCTCCAAACCAGTCACCCTTGCCACCCTTCCTCTCCACTTTGTGAGCCAAAGGATCATTTTTTCTCTTGGTTTCTTCACCAAATCTCTTGGGGTGAGTGTGCTTTGGTCTTGTTAGAGTGCAAAGTGCCTCTTTTCTGAGTTTAACATCTGGTGTGTGAGGTCTTTGGGGGCTAACTTCTTGGTGGGAGTCTAGGGAGCCATTGTTATGGAATTTTGTGCTTCAAGGTGTGACCTTTGAAGAGAAATAACCCTCCTTGGTGTGCCATTTTCGTGCACATTGAAATCAGAACCTTGAGGAGCTGTTTGATGAGCTCCAAGAGCACTCCTTCCTCTGTTTGGTGCTTGGGGTAAGTGTTGAACCTTAATCACGAGTTTTAATTGTGTAAAGGTTGAGTCTTGGCATGTTAATGAGTTAAACAAGTAAACAACCTGTTTATGAACCTAAAAGAGAATAAAGATGCATGCTTTAACGTTTTAAAGTGTTAAAAACCGAACCTTTGGAGTGATATCTCGCGAAATGCAGAAACTGCATTCTGTCAGAAAATATCCGGATATGATATCCGGATATTGGTATCCGGATATGGGGTCTGTTGATATCCGAAATGGATATCCGGATATGCATATCCGGATATGTCCCCGACAAATATCCAGATATTCTGGGTTTGCGTGAACAGTAACGGTACTGTTCATACAGAACTGAGTTAGGGGTTTGTGGACCCTAGATTGATGAAGTTGGACTTCTATAATGACTTGTTAAGTCAGAATCTAAGTGATTTAGGGCTGATGGCTTTGTAAGAAGCCTAAAGACATGAAACGTAAAAGAGAAGTGTTGTCTTTTGTTATATGCTTATGAGCTATGGTTGTTGATATGATTGCTGGTCCAAAACAGATTGTGGTTCTGCTGTGTTTGGGATTTGTGCTTGGTTGGACTCTTGGTTTGGATAGTTAGCTTGCAAGGTAAGCTTTCGTGTCCTCGGTTTAGCCATTGTTTGTTCCACCATATCCCATGGGGGGATGGTTTATATGCATGATGTGTTTTCATGTACTGTTTTATTGAAATGCTATTGAGCTGTTAAGTGCAAAATGCTTATGATATGTATGTGGTGTTTCACCGAGACAGGAAGCCATGGGGTTGTCCTGTGGGCGGGTACAACATGAGTGTGTATTGTGTGGGTAATAGATGTATTCATGCACTTCTTTGATCAGTAGAATAGTTATAACACACATGACATGATTATCTGCTGCATTGCACTGATTTTGGAACTGATATTGAATTACTGCTTTTAGAACTTATATTACACATGTAAGTGAGCTTGGGGTGGAAGATCCTTGAGGACCCCTTGTCTTACTGAGATTTCTGTTTAAAGATCTCACCCCACGTTAGGGGCACATATTTCAGGTTCAAGTAATGCGGGGGTTGAGACCTCTAGCGGCAGGAGGCCGGAGCTTAGCTGATTTATATGCTGTTATGCTACTTAAGTTGGATGCTGGATATTGACTGTTGCTTTTATGCTTTTAGCTTCATGTTGTTATTGTTGAGACTGTTGTTGAGCTTTGTTGCCTTATTGGGTGAGCATGGGGATTGTCCGTGCCATATTGACTTGACTTTATGCTTTTAGATTCAAAGTTGTATAATTGTATCAGGATTATATCTGGTATACGTGTTGTAGTTCTGTGACTTAGATACTCATACTTATCTTTCTATTGAGGTATTTCAGTTAGCTGTCTTTTGCAATTCACATACAGGCGATGTTTTTAGGAAAATGATTAATTAATCAACTTGGCTAAGTATAATGACATCATAATTGAAAGTAAAAAGTTATTCCGCATTATTTTATTAAGCGTGGCTTAATACGATGACATGTTAACAAACCGGGCATGCACGAGGTGTTACAATCTTCATCATCATTCCTTTTCCCTATCGCTTTCCTTTCTCAATCCCCATTATTTTCTTCTTTTTTGTGTTATGTGTTCTCCCTTTTAGCCTCCTACTCTGATGCACTCATTGCTCGTTGTTGCCCTTAACAAATTCAAAACACGGTTTAGGCCAGCTTGGCTTTCAACCCATAACTTAACATGTATTATGGGAAGCCTATTCCGATTCAGTTGTGATTTTGGTATTTTATTTTACTTTTTTCACAATTCAAAACCCAATTGCTCATAGCTGACACCTGACGGACACAAAATGCCATAATTCTTAAAACAAAATATCAATAACGAATAAAAAGAAATGCAATCAAGCCAAATCACCATATCACGTGATTAATATATTTTTTATACTTAATTACCCATCCAAGCAGGTTATTAAAATGATTGGATGATGATCCATGTACAATGTTATAATTAGGATGTGTGTGAGATTTTAATATTGAAAGGTATCAGAGAAAAAGGAAGAAGATAAGGTGAAAGAAAGAATCTGTGTATTGTATTGAAAAAGGAAAATTACATTGTGTTTAAGTGAGTTAACACTAAAGCTATTTATACAGATTACTCACACACAGTGAGCAACTAATAACTAACTTAACTGTCATAACAATAAAGCTAAATAAGTGGAAGTCTGTTGTATTATTTAACAGACTCAGTAGCTATTCTTTCATTCCCCCGCGAACTCAGCATCGAAGGAATGGAGAGGGTGAGTTTGTCTCTGAAATCCAAAAACTGTGAGCTGGAAATGGCTTTGGTTAATCCATCTGCAAGTTGATTGGCAGAAGGAATATGACTCACAATAATAAAGCCGCTGAGTATCTTCTCTCGAACAAAGTGTAAGTCAAGTTCAAAGTGCTTCGTGCGTGAATGAAAAAGGGGATTTGCTGTAAGTAGAACAGCACTGAGATTATCACAGAAAATTTGAGATGTGGTCAAGTGAGTAATTCTGAGTTTTGACATCAAGGATTTGATCCAAGTTAGCTCAGCTACAGTAGCAGCCAAGCACCTATATTCAGCTTCGGTGCTTGAACGACTCACTACTCCTTGCTTCTTTGAAGACCAAGATACTTGGTTCCCTCCTAAGAAGATGCAGAACCCAGAGGTAGAGCGCCTGTCATCGACATCAGACCCCCAATCAGAATCACAATATGCCAGGAGCTGAGGTTTCAAGGAAGGAGCAATTGTTAAGCCCATGTGAGAAGTTCCTTGAAGTTATCGCAAAATACGCTTTACCGCTTTCCAGTGAGAGTCCAGTGGAGTATGCATGAATTGGCATACCTCATTAACAGAGAAAGTAATATCTGGGCGTGTGATAGTTGCATACTGAAGGGCACCTACAATTGACCGATAAAGAGAGGGATTATCAAATTCACTGCCATTACGAGCTGACAGTTTCAAACCAGAAACCATGGGGGTTGGCATTGATTTGCTGGTTGCTAACCCTGCTTTAGTAAGAAGATCAGTAATATATTTGGACTGAGAGAGGTGGAGTGAACCATTAGGCAGAAGCTTCGATTCTATTCCCAGAAAGAAGTGAAGAGGTCCCAAATCTTTGAGAGCAAATGCAGCATTGAGTGACTTGATGAGTGAGGAAATCACTGTTGAAGAAGAGCCTGTGATTAAAATATCATCAACGTAAATCAAAACATAATTTGTTGAATAGTGGTTGATTGACACGAAGAGAGAAGAGTTACATTTGGTGGCATGAAATCCAAGCTAGATGAGAGTGCTGCTCAATTTCTCAAACCAAGCACGAGGTGCTTGTTTGAGACCATAAAGTGCTTTGTCCAACCGGCAAACAAGATTGGGATTGGTGGAGAGAAAGCCTTGCGGCTGTGTCATGAAAACTTCTTCTTGAAGAGTGCCATTTAGAAACGCATTGTTGACATCTATTTGTCTGATGGACCATCCATGAGAAAGAGCCAAGGTGAGAACAATTCGAATAGTCACAGGTTTAACAACTGGACTGAATGTTTCAGCATAGTTGAATCCTTCTCTTTGATTGAAGCCTTTTGCAACTAATCTGGGTTTGTATTTTTGGATAGATCCATCAGGGTTGTACTTCACACGAAAAACCCATTTACAGCCAATTGGTTTTCGACCAGAAGGCAATGGCATCAATGTCCATGTTTTGTTTTTCATTAGAGCAACATATTCTTCATTCATGGCTTTGAGCCAATGGGGTTCAACTAAGGCCTGATCTACATAAGCAGGTTCTAAAGAAGCAGTGTAGAGTTGAGGCTTGAAGATACCAGACTTTGATCGAGTAGTCATGGAATGTTGATTGGTTAAGGGAGCCAGATCAGGAACAATATCAGGAGCCATTGAAGTGATAGCAACAGCAGTTGGAGCAACATCAGCAGTAGGATATGATGATTGGAATGGACTAGAATTATTTTCAGACCTGCAAGGAGAATTTGAAACAGATGGCAAAGTAGGTACAATATGGTTAATAGTGTTAGTAGAAATTTCAACATGTGAGTCACTCAATGGTAATGAAGGAGTAATGATAGGTATAAAAGGTATATGATTTGGTGTGGATGATGGAACTTGAGTAACTGGTATGTGTGAAGTTTATTGATAAGAAAAGATGTGTTCATAAAAAATAACATGTGGAGTGAAAACTATTTTACCACTTGGTGTAAGGCATTTGTATCCTTTATGAGAATAACTGTAACCAAGAAATGTGCTTTGAAGTGATCTGTAATCCAGTTTATGAGCATTATAAGGTCTAAGATATGGATAACATGCACATCCAAAGGTTCTTAGAAAGCTATAATCTGGTTCTTTTGCAAATAGTAGTTGGTGAGGGGATAAATGACCAAGATTAGGTGAAGGAAGGATATTAATGATGATGCATGCTGATACAAAAGCATCTTCCCAAAATCTTTGGGGCAAGGAAGAGGCAGCAAGCATGGATAAACCAATCTCAACTACATGTCTGTGCTTGCGCTCAGGGGTACCATTATGTTGATGGATATATGGACAGGATAATATGTGAATAATGCCATGTGTTTGGAGATAAGGTTTGAGGGATAGGTATTCTTTTGCATTATCGGTTTGTAGAGACTTTATTTTGGTATTGAGTTGAAGTTCAATCATGGTTTTGAATTGAACAAAAAGAGAGTATACTTGGGATCTGTTTTTCATAGGGTAAAGGCAGGTGTATCTACTATAAGCATCTATAAAGCAAATGTAATATCTAGAACCATAGCTGTTGTTAACTGGTGCTGGTCCCCTAACATCAGTATACACAAGATCTAATGGATTGTGATATGTGTTTGTGGAAGAAGAAAAAGGCAATTGGTGCATCTTGCCCATACAACAAGGACCACAAACAATTTTATTTTCATTTCAAAATGGGATTTTACAATGAGTAAGAATGGATTTTACAATGGAAAAGGAAGCATGTCCTAATCTAGAATGCCATAGATCAAGAACAGTGTTGCATTTATTTGGAGGAACTGTTTGTGCTTGAAAAACAGAATGCTTGGAAGTAGAAAACTTGAGATGTGGAAGAGTTCTTGCTCCTTCAAAAGCATACGGGCCACCTTTAAGCTTTCCTTAGAGAAGAATCTCCTTGGTAGCCTGTGATTTAACATAGCAATCATTAGCATGAAATTCAAAAAATACATTATGATCTTTAGCAAATTGTAAAACACTCAGGAGGTTCTTTGACAATTCAGGTACATGAAGTAAGTTGTTTAAAGGAAAGGATAAAGACTTTGACGATGAATGAAGTAATGAGTGACCAATATGTTGAATTCTCATACCTGCACCATTACCTACTTTGACAGTTTCTTGACCTTCGTAAATGGACTTTGAAATCATATTCGATTCATCAGGTGTAAAGTGGTTTGTGGCACCTGAGTCAGGATACTAAGTTGGATCAAAGGCTGTGAGAAGGTCATTGATGTCATCCTGATATGATGAGCCAGCAGCTGTAAAGTTGGCTTGAATTCTGGAATCTCCATGTTCTGACTTGTGTTGCTGCTGAAATGGATTTACATAGCTTTGATTAAACCGATTATAGCATTCAAAGCCTATGTGCCCAAATTTACCACACACTTGGCATTGTGGTTTGCCATGTTGTTGATTACTGCTGCCATATTGTTGATTGTATCTAGGTCCACCAGTTCTGCCAAATCTTCCTCTATTATTAAAGAATCTTCCTCTGTTAGAATTGTAGCCTCTACCAGTGTTGTTTCCGTAAGGCCTTCTGATATTCATCTGAGCTACATTAGCTTGCAACATTCCAAGATCAGTTTTCTTGTGCTTCTCAATACGTTCTTTTTGAGCCATGAGGAGTGCTTTAATCTCTCCAACTTTGTATGGATCTGTTCTTGATGTAACAGACGTGATGAAAGGATCATAGTCTTCACTAAGACCATCAAGAATTGCATCAATGTGCTCTTCTGTAGTGATAGATGAACCTGTTGCAGCCAAAGAATCCACGATCTTCTTGATTTCCAACAGATATTTGGAAATTGAGGCATCTTTCTTTGTATTTTTCAGTTGAATCTTCAATTGCTTTATCGTGGCTCGACTTTGTGAAGTGAGGAATTCTTGAAGTTTGCTCCATATCTGGAAAGAGGATTCACACCCTACCATTCTGGTGTGCAGCGATTCTGACATCGAAGCAAGTAGCCAGGACATTAAAAGCTGATCTTACTGCTCTGCAGAACTTTCAACTTCATTAGTGATGAATCTCTGCAAATTGAATCCTTTTATTGTTGCTAAAGCTTGTTGCTTCCATGGAAGGAAGTTTCCTTCTTCAAGCTTGAATGAAACAGGATTGGAGAAAGTATGAGTGTGGATTGCATTGGTTGCATCGGTTGTGTTTGTTGTGCGGAAGCGGTTTCGGTTTCCATGGATTTTGATCACAGCTCTGATACCATGAAAGGTATCAGAGAAAACGAAAGAAGATAAGATGAAAGAAAGAATCTGTGTATTGTATTGAAAAAGGAAAATTACATTGTGTTTAAATGAGTTAACACTAAAGCTATTTATACAGATTACTCACACACAGTGAGCAACTAATAACTTACTTAACTGTCATAACAATAAAGCTAAATAAGTGGAAGTCTGTTATATTATTTAACAGACTCAGTAGCTATTCTTTCAAATATATTCAAAGCACACACACAAGATACATATACAATACTAGTATTGTTACATTAAGTAAGTAACCAATTAATTAATTGGAATGAGGTCAATGAGTAACCCAATTTACTTCGATGTACATTCTTCTGTATATTTGATTATTCGCTCCCTTAGAAAATTCTTGGCTCCACCACTGAATGTATATACACATAGCGCATATAAACAAGACATATAAAGTAAGAATGTGAAAGAGCTTTTTTTCAAATGAGTGTGAAAGAACTTAATTTTAACTATTTAATGATTATAAATTAATTCCTTTCACCTGTCACACACATATGCATGTGTACGTGCACAAACAAGGTGTAGCAAGTATTTAATTAATCTTATATTGATGATTAAGAATAACTCCTTTTATCTCTCACACACTCTTATATGAGTGTGTGTGTGTGTGTGTGTGTGACAATTATAACAGTGTGTGTGTGACAATTATTACTTCTATATTACTTATTTCTTAGATGACATTTCACCTCTGAAACATTTTTATATGTGTGTGAGCGACAATTACTATTTAATACTTAGATCTTAGATAATCTTTCACCTCTCAGACATTCTTTTATGAGGGTGCATAACAATAACTACTTATTTCTTAGATAATATATGGGTTTATTATTTCTGCTTTTGTTGTATAAATATTTTTTCTGTCACACTCACATAAAAGAGTGTAGGTTCCTCTAACTTTTTCTCTCTCTCATCTTTATAATGGGACCCATTCATTTATATGTGAGTGAGACGTCAAAAAAAATATTTCAACAGCAAAAGAAAAAATATGTTTCCTATAACATATTACTATGGATAAAAGAGGAACTTAAAAAACTAAATTTTAAATTTTAAATGGTGTTAGGGAGTAGATCTTCTCATATGTGATTTCACATGACTAGTTCACATAAAATGTTCTTAACCATTGATAGATAAATAGCAGTGATAAAAGATGAAAGAGAAAAAAATATTATAATATAATGTGGGAAAAAAGTAACCCTAGATTTATTTATCAATGTTTAAGAGTCTTTTACAAAACCTCATCATGTCAAATCATACATGAGAGCATTGTTTTACACACAATTTATGATGCACCGACACTTCAAAAAATCTGACGTGTCGTGTTCGACACTGCAGCACAATTTGTAGAGACTCAAAAAAGGTTCAAATGTTGCATTCCGTTGCATTTTTAGTTCCAACTATTAGATTTGTTGGATTACTATTATCATTTTATTGGGTTTAATATAAATATTTTGGATATCTTATGTTTCTTTACAAAATTGATGGATATTATAAGTTTAGCTTTGTTTTTTTGTTAAATTATTGAATATTAAATATAATATACACTAGGTAAATTAAAAATATTATTTAATATCAAAACGTGTCCTAACGTGTCAAAATCTAATATTTTTTAGAATTAACATGTCGGAATGTCGTATCGTGTCATATCACGTGTCACTGTCGGTGCAACATAGCACGTGATATATGACCAAATGCACTACCAGCAGTGCATTCTAACTTCTATGGCATATTTTCATCATCTTCTTTCACTAAAAAAAAATAAGTAATTTGTGGAGGTTATTTTCAGGAGGTTATAAAGCTCCCAATAATTATATATATTATGGCATTTTTAGAAAACGCCACATCATATTTTCTTTTTTTTGTTAATTTTTATAATTTTGTGGCAGGTTTTGACCTCCACAATATTTATATGTTATAAATTTTTTTCAACAAATACTAAAAATCCCAAATTCTGAAAAATGAATGATTGCATCGTCTCTACTTGTTTTTCACACGATGCCTTCTCCTCCATCGCTTTCTACTCCAAAGTAACCTTAACTCAAATCACACACTTTCTCATTCGTTCTTGCGTCTGTTATCTTCGTTTTGATCTTCACTCTATTTTTGCTAATTTGTTACTTTGAAGGTTCAATTCTGATCCCAACGATATGGTTCTAGAGAGAAGCAGCAGTTGGGGTTTCAGAGAGAGCACTGACTAAATTTGAATAAGCCTTCTTCTGCCTCGCTCACCAACGAAGACGGTGATTCATCGGAGGACGATGAGATCAGATCGCGTAGCGTAACGTTCTCTACAGTCGCTCGTTACCATTAGATGAAGTTCAAGGTTCCTTCTTTATATCTTCTCGTCGAATCTCTTTTAGAATTTGTTCTTCTTCATTATCTGGAATAATCCTTGTGAACTTGAACTTCAGGTCATTTGATTTTGTTTCACTTCATCGATTCTTCTACTGAGATTCTGTTTCGTTGTTATTTGATTGGACTTGATGATGTTCAAAGGAATAGAAACATAAACATTTGATAATTACGATTCATGTTTTGAATTCTTTGATAGTTTTGAAGTATTCAGTTCAACATGCTTTTAAATATATGAAATTGATTTTTAAAATAATTTATTAAAAATAAAGTACTGTATCAGATAAGGATTTCTCCACACTAACGTTTCTCAACATTGTATGCTCCTCTCATCAGTGATGGGCGTATGGAGAATTTTTACTAGGCACCTACAAGGGAAGACCGCATTGGTGTTTGCAAGGGAATTTTCCGCAGTGACCGTGTGCCTGAGGAACATAATGTCAAGATTTTTCACATCTTCCCTGGCCAATCCATTGGTAAGTAACCGTAGCAGTAATTGAAAATCTCAACAAGTACTAGAACACTAAGAAATAATATAATAAACTAACTTCCTCAAAAAGCTTAAGCTGGTAAGTAAATTGTATTTCTAATATGCCTCCTCATGTATGAGTCCTTTTTGGAAGGAATTGAAGTATAACTATTGCACAAAATCGGACTCTAGATCACTTGATTATAGAGGTTCTAATATCATGTCACAAGACAACTGATAAACCCTTGTTTTACCATGTTTTTAGGCTAATTTATACAAGAATTGCATAGTGAATTGCATGGAAATTAGGGCTTTACATTATAAAATCATAAAGATTGGAATTTCTAGCTAACATGTTGTAATCTTGCCTAATTTGAAGGTATTTTGACATAAAAGAATGCTTAATGTAGCAAAGGAATGAAAAGAGATGTTTGAATACCCAAGGAAGTCCAAAGAAAGAAGTTACAAGCAATTCACAAGCTGATGGAGAACGTTTTAGCGCCCAACAGAGAGCTAAAACGCCCTAAAGAAGCAAAATAGCAAAAATCCATTGGAGAAGAGCGTTTTAACGCCCAATAGAGCATTAAAACGCCCTGACAGCACAAAGTTCCTTTCTAAGAGAGCGTTCTAGCGCCCATATGAGCGCTACAACGTCCTAAGGCAGACAACAATACACTAGGAGAGCGTTTTGGTGTTCTAATGAACGCAAAAGCGCTCTGACGCGTAAAAATTCAGGCCCAATTATTATCAATATCCAAATTAAGATTTGAATGAAGATTTGAAGGAGATTTGAATGAAAATTAAAAGATATGTTTCACCTGTATAAATAAAGGGCATTGGGACCAGAAAATGGGGGAAGAACGGAGAGGCGTATGAAGCAGCACAAGGAGGAATCCTTTTGCGGAGCGTGGGAGCACTGAGGAACCAAGTCAACATCACACCAATGGAGGCTTGGGGTTCTCGTTTTTTTATTATTGTTTTTCAATTCAGTATGCTAGCCTAAGTTTTTATGTATAGGGGTGAAAGTGGGCTGGGCTGGGCCAAGCTTTGTCCCCACAAGCCCGAGCCTACTTTAAAAAATTTCAGTTTGGCCTAGTCCAAGCCTAATACGAGTCTAACTATTCGCATGGCTTGGCCCGTTTATAAAAAAACAAATGGCCTGGCCTAACCCGTTAGCCTGTTAGTTTTTAACTTCCAAGCATAATCATGAATCAACTTTACAAAATACTCAAATTCTGTTGCTATACCAAAAATTATAATTTCAACGTCCAAACAGAATCATGAATCACAATAAAACTCATACAATCTGCATTTAAGTCAATTTCAAAAATAAAATTCTTAAACTAAATAACATATATTTCATCAGATCCAACAAATAAATCCATACTATGTAAACTAAAATAACTACATGAATCTAACAAACACATCATGATGTTTGTACTAAGTATAACATCTCCCAAAAACCTTTTAATATATTCATATACACAATCTAACATGCTGAGATATTGGTTCCTCCTACATAAGAAATAAAGTCAGATTTCTATTAAAATATAATCGAATATAATTAAGTTATAAATAATTGCAATTAATTAAATTTATATCTTTTATTTTTTCTTCAAGTCATACTTATTCTATTTAAACTAAATAGTACAATATAGGTCGGCTCGTAGGCTTATAGGTCAGGCCTTGTGAAAATGAGCCTACGATCTTTTTATTAAACAAGCTTTTTCAAGGCCCAAGCCCGACCTATTTTACGAAATATACTAGGTCAGGTCTGGCCTGACGTAGGCCGAGCCGTAGGCCTCTGTAGGCTGGCCTGGCCCAGTTTCACCCATATTTATGTAGATAGGGGTAAATGGAACCAATTGAATCTTTATGTTTATGAATTAAATTGACTTTGAATTCTTCTCTTTTTATATTGGAAAGAATTTATCTATTTTTAATGCTTTATATGAGTTTGCTCCTTATAGATTGATTTAGGGGAATTGTATGACAATATGGATGTTGATGTATGAACCCTGAATTGATAAATTCATCATAATCCTTGTGATCTAGGGATAGACATAGGACAATTGTGCAATCTTTAAATTCTTAATCTTAATGTATGTTTTCTTGGGGAATAATCGGAAAACTAGAGTTCTTTCAAGATCACATAGATTTAGAGTAACAAGGAATTGAGCCCTAATTAACTTAGAAAGAATTGATTGGCGTTATATTAAGAGCAGATTCTTGACCGTTTAATTCATAGCATTTAGAGGAGATTGAGGGAAATCGAAACCCTAACTACGCTTGTTTTTAATCTTTAATCAATCATCATCATTTTAATTTCTTTTAATTCTGAATTTTAAATTGCATGTTATTGCTTGTTTCAAATTCAATTCTCTCAAATCCAATTCTTGATTGTCCAACTAAATTGTTGTTAGCGAACTAGTGCTTGAAAACCCAATCCTCGTGGGAACGATCTCGTACCAGTACACTTTATTACTTTTACGACCGATGCACTTGCCGAAGTTGCAACAAGTTTTTGGCGCCGTTGCCGGGGATCGGATCCTTCAACATTAGAAGTAACTAAGAACTGTTTAGATTGGACATTTTAATTTTCTACAATTTTGAAATTTTACAAAAAACAGTTTCTGCATAATTTTCTGCATATTCTGCATTCTTTTTCTGCTTTTATTTTCTGTTTTTCATTTATGTATTTTTTGTTTTCTGCACATCTTTTAAATCTTGGTTTATGCGAGGTACTGTTAACCCACGAATCTTGCAGTTTGATCCTGAGATAGAAAAGACAGAAAGAAAACTCAGAAAGAGCACAAAAGAAAGAAAAGAAAAAGAAGCAAAGGAAGAAACTATGGCAGAGAATAATTGACTCTCACCTATTCCAAGGACGTTGGGAGATTACATGACCCCAGCTCGAGTTTCGCAGATGGCAAGCATTGTTAGACCAAACGTGGACGCTAACAACTTTGAACTCAAGCCAGCACTGCTGCAATTAATACAAAAAGAGCAGTTCGCTGGAGGAAGCACCGAAGACCCCTACAGTCATCTAGAGAATTTCTTGCTCTACTGTGACACCTTGAAGACGAATGAAGTCTCACGTGACGCCATCTTGCTCAGACTTTTCCCATGCTCACTGAAGGAAGAAGAAAGAGGGTGGTTGCGGTCACTGCCTCAAGGAAGCATCACCAACTGGGATGATTTGGCGACCAAGTTCTTGGCCAGATTCTTCTCAGCTTCAAAGATGGGAAAACTTAAAGCAGATATCACTTCTTTTGAACAAAAAGAAAGTGAATCCTTGTACGAGGCATGTGAAAGGTTCAAAGGACTGCTCAGGAAGTGTCCACAACATGGTTTTGAAGCTTAGGAAAAAGGGAGAATTTTCTTCCAAGGGATGACGCCTAACACAAGAACCTTGGTGAATGCTTCATCAGGGGGATCATTGAAAACAAAAACTCCAGAGGAAGCGCTGGAATCTTTAGCTTCTCAGGAGTTCGACAATGCTCCAGTCACTTAAAGGAGAATGGGGATCATGAAGCTTGACGGCTATGATGCAATATTAGCCCATAATGAACAAATACTGCAAATGAATAAGAAACAACAAGTACAATTAGATGCTCTTATAAAGCAATTTGCTAATTCTCAAGTTTCTTCTGTTAATAATTCTCAAATTACTTATGGTATTTGTGCAGGTACTCATGCTACAGAAGAATGTGATTTGATTAGAGCACCTGAAACTGCTGAAGTAAACGGACTCTGGTATGATCAGAAGAACCAGAGTGATCCAGGGAAGAGCCAGTATGGGAATGACTACAATCAAGGGTGGAAAAATCATAATCAACATCTAGGATTTAATTACAAATCCAATCATCAACTTAACCCTACCCTTCTAGTGCAACCACAGCCCCCACCACAAAGCAAAACTGCTGAGTGGGAGAAAGCTTTTGCTCAACTCTCAAAGATCACCTCTGATTACATACAAGGTGCAAATGCTATCAGAGAGGATACATCTGCCTTCATTCAAAAGACTAGATCAACAATCCGAAACCAAGAAGCCTATATCCAAAATCTAGAAACTCAGATTGGCCAGTTGTCAAGGCAATTTGCTGAGCGATCTAAGGGTACCTTCCCGAGAGACACTGTCATTAATCCTAGAGAACACTGCAATGCAATTACCACAAGAAGTGGGACAGTGATTCAGCCTATAGATAAGCAACCTGAAGAAAAGAAGAGAGATGTGGAGGCATCAGTTGAAGAAGAGAATAAAGAAAAGGCAAAGGATACTATTGAAGTTGACAAGAGAAATCCTGAAAAGGTTGAAAGGAAATTATTTAAGTGGGAGAAGAAGAAAACTTTAGAAAGGCAAGACAAGCCCTTAGATTTCTCCCCATATGCTCAAATCCCTTATCCGCAGAGATTAAAGAAAGAGATTCAGAAGCAGCAGTATTTAAAGTTTCTAGACATATTCATAAGGTTGCAGATCAACATTCCTTTTGCTGAAGCTTTAGAGAACATGCCCAATTATGCAAGGTTTATGAAGGATCTATTAACAAGGAAGCGTAAGTTACGGGAATGTGAGACGGTAAATCTGACAGAAGAATGTAATGTTATTATCCAAAAGAAGTTACCTGCCAAAGTCAAGGATCCAGGGAGCTTCAGCATTCCATGCATTATAGGCAAAGTGGAAGTGGACAACGTTTTATGTGATCTTGGAGCTAGCATCAATTTCATGCTACTCTCCATGATGAAGAAGCTGGGGATTACTGAAGTGAAGCCCACAAGAACGATAGTGCAACTGGCTGACCGCTCTTCAAAGCAAGCTTATGGCATCATTGAGGATATATTGGTAAAGGTAGACAAATTCATCATTCTTGTCAATTTTGTCATCCTTGATATTGAAGAAGATGCCACTATTCCTATGATTTTTAGAAGACCCTTCTTAGCAACCTTAGGAGCACTGATTGATGTGCTTAAGGGTGAGCTGATCTTACGAGTGGACGGAGAGCAGGCTATATTCAAGTTCTTTGATAAAGAAAATTCTCCACCTGAAGTTCAACTGGAAGATCAAGTCTACTATATTGGTGAAAAGAAAGGTGAAGAAGAGCACAATGAGGAGTCTTCTCAAGAAAGTAAGCCAAAGGTTAAGATGGAGAAACCTGGTAGCAAAGGAAATCATGTAAAAGTCAAGTTCAAAGTTCCTAAGACCACTTTACCTCATCCATATGCAGAAGAGCACTATGGGAGGACACAATTTCTAAATGATGGAGCTTGTCATCATCAAGTTCATGCTTTGAGCCACCATGAAAGTAAATCAGGTACGTCAGGCTCGTGACGTTAAACAAGCGCTAATGGGTAGGCAAACCCATACTTTACTGTTTTATTTTAATTTCACTATTTTAGTTATTTTTACTTTGAAATAAATAAAGAAAAATACAAAGATATAGGAGAAGGTGTTGAGACTAATGACTTTCATAGAGTGAATTTTACAGTGAAGAAAAGGGAACAAACAACAAACAAGAGCAACTAGTTGTTCTATTTCTTGACGCGTTTTCTTTTTAGATTTAAATCTGTTGTTGCGGACAGCAACATTTAAATCTGGGAATGGGGAACGCGCGGTTCATCGAAGCACAATTGAGTAAGCAGGAGGAACTTCATGACTACACACAGAACATCCGGCTAAAACAGGAAACTATCTCAAATCTCTTCTTCTTTGCTTTAGCTTTTTTTTTATTGAATTTTTAGTTTGTTTTGAAAACCCCCAATCTATTGTTTTTGTGAAAGTTTTAAAGTTTTTCTTACTCAATGCAAATAAATGGAAGATTGATAGGAAATTTGATCAGTGATTTGATTGAGAGCATCATGATGTGCGTACATAATTTTTTTGATAATAAGCATCATTGCAATAAGTGACATGATTCATCTAATATTTTCTTTGGGGATGAAATTGATTGAGATAAAGAACAGGAAAATTACTGTGCATTCATAAGCCGTGAGGTTTTGAGCCTATACAGAAATTTTTTATTGAGTGTGCATTCCACTGTATAAGATACTCTAGAACGTGCTTTGTTTCTTGCTTGAAATGGTCTGTGATATATTTTGTAGAAATGATAGAGGCATATTCTTTCTTTAACTAGATGGCCAAATAGCTAACCTTTGCTGATATTCCTTAGTTGAGCCCCCTTGAGCCTAGACTTGTTATTCATTGAAAACCCTTGAATATGAATAGCCACTTCCCATATAATTCCTCACCTTAATTGAAGATTAAATTTCAGATTTGAAGTAAGGAGTGGATGTAAGTTGTGGTTACACAAGTTTTAATGTATCGAAATACAAGCAAAAGGAAGAGAAATTGGTTAGAACAAAGAAGAGTAAAAATATTACTCAAGAAAAAAGAAAGGAAAAGAAGTGAAAATAAAGAACTGAAATGTTCTTAGAAAGAGAATGACGAAAGATAAAATTTCAAAAAAGAAGAAGAAGAAGAATGAAATGGAAAAGCAGAAGAAAAGTGTTTACAAATTGTTAGACAAATTACGCTTATTCCTCTTTGAATCTGAATTTTAATCTTGAAACTCGTTCTCAAAAATTTTCCCTTCCTTTAACCAAGCCACATTACAACCTTGATGAAAGACCTCTGGATCTGCTTGATTTATCATAACAACTGTGGAGAGCAAGAATATAAGCAAGCCTATGGTAGTGTTGATTCAGTGGAAGATGAGTGAAACACCAACCCCCTAAATAGTTGAGTGTGAGTGAATTGAAATCCTAGTAAGGGAGTGTTTCAGAAATTTTTTCTCATTCCTGATCTTAAGGAATTTCATTGCAACTTTTAACTGATGAATTATGAATCTTGTTGATTGATGTATCATTCTTTAAAGTCTGAATGCTCTATAATCAATTCTGTGATTGAATCTTTCCTATCAAATTTCCATGCAATTGAGAATTCCTGCTCCAAATTCCCTTAGTTTATTTTGATTGATTGCTGAGGACAGCAATATTTAAATCTGGGAATGTTTGATAAACCCTTGGTTTACCATGTTTTTAGGCTAATTTATACAAGAATTACATAATGAATTGCATGGAAATTAGGGCTTTACATTATAAAATCATAAAGATTGGAATTTTTAGCTAATATGTTGTAATCTTGCCTATTTTGAAGGTATTTTGACATAAAAGAATGCTTAATGGAGCAAAGGAACGAAAAGAAGTGTTTGAATACCCAAGGAAGTCCAAAGAAAGCAAGTTACAAGCAATTCACAAGCTGATGGAGAGCGTTTTAGCGCTCAACAGAGCGCTAAAACGCCCTAAAGACTCAAAATAGCAAAAATCCACTGGAGGAGAGCGTTTTAGCGCCCAACAGAGCATTAAAACGCCTTGACAACACAAAGTTCCTTTCGAAGAGAGTGTTTTAGCGCCCAGATGAGCGCTAAAACGCCCTAAGGCAGACAACAATACACTAGGAGAGCGTTTTGGTGTTCTAATGAGCGCTAAAACGCTCTGACGCGTAAAAATTCAGGCCCAATTTTTATCAATTTCCAAATTAGGATTTGAATGAAGATTTCAAGGAGATTTGAATGGAAATTAAAAGATATGTTTCTCCCCTATAAATAAAGGGCCTTGAGACCAAAAAAAAGGGGAAGAACGGAGAGACGTCTGAAGCAGCACTAGGAGGAATCCTGTTGCGGAGCGTGGGAGCACTGAGGAACCAAGTCAACATCACAACAATGGAGGCTTGGGGTTCTCTTTTCTTTATTATTGTTTTTCAATTCAGTATGCTAGACTAAGTTTTTATATAGTTAGGGGTAGATGGAACACAATTGAATCTTTATGTTTATGAATTAAATTGTCTCAGAATTCTTCTCTTTTTATATTTGAATGAATTTATTTGTTTTTAATGCTTTCTATGAGTTTGCTCCTTATAGATTGATTTAGGGGAATTATATGACAATAGCGATGTTGGTGCATGAACACTGACTTGATAAATTCATCATAATCCTTGTGATCTAGGGATAGACATAGGGCAATTGTGCAATCTTTAAATTCTTGATCTTAATGCATGTTTTCTTGGGGAATAATCGAGGAACTAGAGTTCTTTCAAGAGCACATAGATTTAGAGTAACAAGGAATTGAGCCCTAATTAACTTAGAAAGAATTGATTGGCATTATATTAAGAGCAGATTCTTGACCGTTTAATTCATAGCATATAGAGGAGATTGGGGGAAGTCAAAACCCTAACTACGCTTGTTTTTAATCTGTAATCAATCATCATCTTTTTGATTTCTTTTAATTCTGAATTTTAAATTTCATGTTATTGCTTGTTTCAAATTCATTTCTCTGAAATCCAATTCTTGATTGTCCAACTAAATCATTGTTAGCGAACTAGTGCTTGAAAATCCAATTCTCCTGGGAACGATCTCGTACTCAGTACATTTTATTACTTTAACGATCGGTACACTTGCCGAAGTCGCAACAACAACTCACATAAAAACTTAAATTGTTGAGTGAAGGCACATGAATGTTTTTATATTGTAATACTGATGTTATACCATCCAATGTACTACTGCAGATTTCTTTGGTGCTCTCAGGGCCAGAGTATATGATGATGAAGTAACGAACTGGATTTCTGGTGTTGGTGTTTATAGCATTGGGAAGAAGCTTGTGAACTCAAAGGAAGGACCTCCAACCTTCGAGCAACCCAAGATGACTGTGGAGAAGCTCTTGCAGTATGGTAACATGCTTGTCCAAGAAAATGAGAATGTGAAAAGAGAACAATTGGCAGACAAGTACTTGAATGAGGTTGCTCTTGGTGATGCTAACCAAGATACTATTAAGAGTGTAACTTTCTACCGTTAATAGGCCATCATTGGAGGTTTGGATCTACCTTAATTGTTCCTCCAACTTAAAACAGTTATGCTAGATTCAAATAAAATTTGGTCTAAAATCTAGTGTTGTTTAATGTGTAGGCAAAGAAAGTAAATATTCCTCTTCCTGAAGGTTGTACTGATCCAAATGTCTCAAACTTCGATCCCACAGCTAGAAGTTCTGGTGGCCCCTGCTTATAACATTTTCATCATTCTCAATGTGTTAAAAATAAAGTAATGTATCAGATAAGG
Source organism: Gastrolobium bilobum (assembly GCF_033153095.1). Lineage (NCBI taxonomy): Eukaryota > Viridiplantae > Streptophyta > Magnoliopsida > Fabales > Fabaceae > Gastrolobium > Gastrolobium bilobum. The sequence continues at coordinate 17,959 of NW_026899691.1, read as the reverse complement.
ATTTTTCCTTTTCATGTTTCTCTCTAGCATTCTTGGTGCAAAACGTTGGGTTAGAACCTTAGATCGACAATGTGAAAGGCTAGCTAGCGCCATGGAAACAAACATTCCCATTGTAAATGTTGGAGGGTATTAATAAACACTTTTTTAAAAAAAATTTAATATAAAGTCTTTAGTGGTGACTTTTTCTTATCTTAACATTAACTTATAAATAGTTATAATGTTATATAGCGATAACAAACCAAGTAGGGAGGAAGAGTATGTTGAAACTGGCTGAGAGAATGGTTATAAGCTTTTGAGCTGCAGTGAGTGCTTCAACTGCACACACATGGACTACACTTTCTGGAACATCAACTTAGCCTATGCTAACCTACTGGTTGGTTTCTATGGTTCAACCTGTCCGAAAGTGGAGACAATTATACAGCAAGCGGTGGAGAATCGATTCAATCACGAGAAGTCCATAACAGCAGTCTTAGTTCGCTTGCAGTTCCATGATTGTTTTGTTAGAGTAAGAAGACCAAATTTTGTGTCATCATTAGTTAATATAGTTAGTATTTATATGCTTACAATTTTTAACTAAATAATCAAACTGTATAAATGTTCTCTTGCATCAATAGGTGGAGAGCTGGAGCCTGGAAAAGATTTCTCAATTTGGTTATCTAAGAGCATATGCTACTAGGAAAGATTTAAACTTGGAGGTTAGTATTTATATGTTTATATTCCTATCTCAATCACCAATGAGCATAGATTCACTTCATAATTCAATAATGTTTCTTTATATATAGAAGCTTTCTGTCTTTATGACAAAGATGGAGATGGTACATTACGCTTATTTATTTTGCATTTAATTAAAACCAGTTACTCATTACATTCTTATATATATTCTCTCAATTGAAGTTAATAATCCCATGGAACCTCACTTTTCTTCTAGGAGCTGGATTTGCCTTAGCTGATGGAGTGCAATCTAGTGGTCTAGCATATGTTCCATCCAAAGTCTTAGATTTCTTGGAAAATGCTCCATACTGAGTTCATCACCTCCAATGATGCCACTGCTACACTTCTTGTCCCACTTTTGTACCACATAGCCAAGACTATGCATTTGCATCCCCTTCTTCTTATGATCCTTGGAGCAATAGCAACTGATTTTGCTTTCTGGCTTCCATCTTCAACACCATCAAATGTAGTTGGATTTGCCACTAGATGCATTGAAATTCAAGACATGCTAAAAGTTGGTGTGCCGCTTAAGGTTGTTGGGATTGTTGTGCTATCTTTTCTAATGCCAACACTAGGTGAGTTGTTGTCTATGTTCAAGTAGACATTTGCTTTGAGAAAATCAATTTTGTTGAAAGTGGATTCTGACGTGTAAGCTTTGCTATTGTAGGGACTATAGTTTTTGGAACAAATGATAATACTCAATGGCTGACAAAGGTAAACTATCGTTGGTTACGAAATTAATTTCTTCCCCAAATTAAACTTTGCTATATAAATTTTGGGTGGGTCTATTATTATTCATAGAATCTTCTTTATCGTGGAGATGAACGACACTATAAATGTGCAAGGGCCTTATGTTATATTTAGGCAATTATACCCTATACAGATATTAATAGGCAAAGAAGGGAGAAAAAGATATACGTCTTTGTTTATTGATTTTATTTTGTATTTTGTCCTCTAGAAGAAAAGATTTTATCAATTTCTGTTGTAATCTTTTCTTCAACCAATTAATGAATGAAGATTTATTTATGGGTTCGAGTTGCTGTTACCAATTAATTTCTATGTTCAATTGTTTTATAAATTCTTTTCTATGGTTATTTGGTTATGCAGTTTATAGGATTATATTATATTAATTATATTAGAGGTAATTTTGTCTCATATTTGTTCAGGAGCTATAGTGTTGCTTTTAAATAACTAGTATATAATAATTATTTTTAAGGAAATCTTAAGAGATTTAACAAGAAAATAATAAATTGGCTAACAAATCAAGTGATGGGCCCAATTTTCAAATTAGGATATATAAATCTTTTACTTTTTAGATACTGACAGTCAAAAGTTGTCACAAAATGCAATAAATAGTGGAGGTTTAAACCTGTCAAAATGATAAAAAAAATTGTGGCGATCTATGATCTCTAAGAAGTTAGAAATGTGGTGGTGAAGGTCTATAAGTGACATTTGTGGGGGTTCGGAACTTCTAGAAAATGTTTAAATGCCACAAATGTATTTCGAGGAGGTCAAAAACCTCCACAATTTACAAATCTGACCCCCGCGAAATACCTTAATTTTTGTAGAGAATTTTATTTTTCTCTACATGTGTAATTTGTAACACCTTGTGTATACCCGAATTGTTAACATGCCATCGTATTAAGCCACGCTTAATTAAAAATACGGAATATTCTTTTTCTTTTCAATTATGACGTCATTATCCTTACCAAGTTGAATTACTTAATTCATTTCCAAAACATTGCCTGTATGTAAATTGCAAAAGACAGATATCTATACTGAATAACCTCATAACATAATTAAGATCATTAACTGAGTCTCTAGTCACGGCACCAAAACACGTAAGTCGGACAGCCCTGATAGTTTATACAACTCAAATCTAAACAACAAACATAATCAAATGTGGCATGGACAATCCTCATGCTCACCAAATAAGGCAACAAGGCTCAACAACAGTCTCAACAATAACAGCATAATCATAAAGACAACATAACAACATCCAGCATATACTCATAACAGCAGACATCTAACTCAGCTCCGGCCTCCTGCCGCTAGAGGTCTCAACCCCCGCATTACCTGAACCTGAAATGGTGCCCCAAACGTAGGGTGAGATCTTTAAACAGAAATCTCAGTAAGACAAGGGGTCCAAGGGATCTTCCACCCCAAGTTCACTTACATGTGCAATATCAGTTCTAAAAGCAGTAGTTCAATATCAGTTCCAAAATCAGTGCAATGCAGCAGATAATCATGTCATGTGTGTTATAACTATTCTACTGATCAGAGAAGTGCAAAAATACGTCTATTGCCCACACAGTACCAGCCTATGCTATACCCGCCCCTAGGACCACCCCATGGCTTCCTGGCTAGGCGAAACACCACATACATATCATAAGAATTTTGCACTTAACAACTCCATAGCATTTCAATAAAACAGTACATGAAAACACATCATGCATATAACCATCCCTCCACGGGACATGGTGGAACATACAATGGCTAAACCGAGGACACAAAAACTTACCTTTCAAGCTAGCTATCCAAACCAAGAATCCAACCAAGCTCAAAGTTCACACACAACACTCACAATCTGTTTGAACCAATAATCACATCAATATTCATACTCTACAAGCATGCGATACAAAGACAACGTCTTTCCTTTACGTTTCATGTATTAAGGCTTCTCACAAAGCCACAAGCCCTTAATCACTTAGATTCTGACTTAGTTTAATTATTACAGAAGTCTCACTTCATCAATCTAGGGTCCACAAACCCCATACACAGTTCTGTATGAATAGTACAGACACTGTCTCGAAATTCCCAGAATATCCGGATATTTGTCGAGGACATATCCGGATATCAGTATCCGGATATCCAAAGTCCCATATCTGGATATCAATATCCGGATATTACAAACCCCATATCCGGATATTTCGCGACAGAATGCGGTTTCTGCATTTCGCGAGATATCATTCCAAAGGTTGGGTTTTTAACCCATTCCAACGTCTAAGCATGCATTTTTACTCTCTTTTACGTTCATATACAGGTTGGTTACTTAAACAACTCATTAAACATGCCAAGACTCCATTTTTAACCTTCAAAACTCAAGATCAAAGGTTGAGTATGTTTACCAAGCTCTCAAAACAGAAAAAGGCAGTGATTTGAAGCTTCCAATGCCACTCCACAGAGCAGCGACCAAAGAGCCACGAAAATGCACTTCAAGGTGGATTCTTTCTTCACAAAGGTCACCACTTAAAGCTCCCTCAACCAAGACAAGGCACCAACAACACAACCCAAGAACTCAGCCCCACACCCTCACACAAGACAGCACCCTCAACTCAGAAGATGACACCTTTCACCCTCACCACTGCTCACACCCAAGTGTTTACTTGTTTAGAGGTGAAGAAATCAAAGAAAGGAGGTGGCTTGGAGGTTTTCCATGCAAGGAGACCACGGAAGAAAGGGTGGCAGCAGCTCTTCAGAAAAACTCTACGTAGGAGGCACAATAATTTGACCTAGAAGTGTGTGCCATGCCCTTAAATAGTCCACTTAAGCCTTAAACACATTGTATTAGTATTAATAGCTACGCTTAGCATTTTAATCCCAAACTTAGGATTCTGAACCTACTCATTTTTCTAAGATTTGTCATATTTTTATTTTATTTTTCGCAGCATCTTTCCGGTACGCGCTTTTCCATAGCCAATATCAGTTCTGGCACCAGTTCTCATTATTTTAACTTGAAACTTGTTTTACAAGTCCTATATATTATTCTAGTGACATACACACAATTTTCATAATTTTCCGGGATACTTCACCGGTACACATTTATACCGAGTAGCAGAATCGGTATCTGCACTTTTCGTCAGAAAAGCGACTTCCAACATTATTAATTACTTTCTATAATTATTTAAGCCTTCTCCATAATTATTAGGGTCAATTATGGAAGTATTTTCTAGTTTCTCATAATTAATTAATTAATTTCCTTAATTAACGGTGCGGGTTCTTACATAATTGATAGACTTTTATCATTGTATGCAAAATATACAAGCAAATTACATAACGACATTTTAAAATTTGTAAAACAAAATAGCTAATTTATTAGAGTGTTCCATGTTACATCACTTAGCTACGAATTCGGTGTCTTGTTGCTTTAACAATTATAATTTGATATGATTAGAGGCATTATACTTTTTAGGAGTTAAGCCAAAATCAACGAACGAATTGTTGATGACTCTTGATCTTAGGTCAAACCTGCAACCACAGGCAGGTAGGTAGTGGTGGATCCAGCGCTAGAAAAAGAAAATTCACGGATCAAAAGAAACAAAAAAGATTGTAAAAAAATAAGCATAATTGATAAACTTTAACATGGTAGCAATCCAAAAGGAACAAAGAACTTTAGGTTCTGCCATCTCTTTGTTATGCTAGAGGGTGGAAAGATGTAACAAGTTAGTTGAAAATTTAAATGCTGAAAGAGAAAGAGTGTGTGAGTGAGGGAAAAGATCAAAAGATGAAGGCGGAAAATGGAGGAGAAAAGCAAGATAAAGAATCTAAAGTACATGCACGAGTTAAACGAAGAGCTACAATGTTAAGGCTTCAGAGAGATCGTGACTCGTTTCTTGTCCAAGACGAGTGTTTGTGATAGTGCTCTAATGGTCCTCTCATTTTCTAAAAGTATCTATGTCCCTTTCCAAGGGCAGGAGAGTTAGTACTATAGTTTCTTAAGGACCCCTCTCTATTATCACTTGTTAAAGTGTGACTTTTGCGGCTTTGGGCCTTTTCCTCCTTTCTTTTTTATAAGTCATACTACAATTTGATTGCATGGACAAATCACAAATCAGCTGTGGGGTCGCTACTCTTTGAGAAAATTTTATATACTTACAAATATACATTAATATGATTGATGTGAGGCAAAAGTTGCAATCATCTTATGTATTATTTCTTAGGTTTTTTTTAATATTATTTTGGTTAATTTTATTGATTTTTATATTTTACCTTCTCTACACCTTTAATATATATATATATATATATTTCTTTATTTTAGGTGTAGATTAATTGAATTGGAAATAATAGAGTCAAATGTAAATGAAAATGCCATGGAAATAATTTTTTCCAAGTTAGAGCCAATTAGAAAATAACAGAAGCAACAAAATTGAGAGTGAATTCTTTATTAAAGGAGTACAACAGAAAATAATGTAGAAGATTGGATAACCAAGATTACTAGAAAAACAATAAGATATAAGAATACAGCTAAACAAATAGGAGTAGAAACCTATACTTAATAAAACTCAATTTACACCCACGATTTGGAATTATGAAGACGGCTAGCTTGCGAAAATTGAAGAACACAAGAGATGGAGCAACATTGGAAATTTAAGAGCAACTCATAAAGAGAACTCAATATGTTTAAGGGTTTTATATATGTCATGTTGTAGGAAACTTGTAGTGTCATGTTACTCTAATATATTTGATATGGGTCCCACTCAAAAAGAAAGAAGATAAAAGAAAACAAGGTGGGGCCATCACTTTTTGTGAAAGTAACATGACACTATCAATTTCCTACAACATGATATAAATAAAACCCTATGTTTAATCTAATTCTATCTTTCCTTTATTGAATTTTCTCGTGTTGTATTTTGATTTCTTTGGTTGCTCTATAACTATACATGAGTGTAAGTTTCTTTGCTTTTAAGATTAGGAAAGTAACTTATCAATTTATTACTTGTGGAGGACTATGTGATACATAAATTGAATTTATGATAAATATCATATTAATTTAATGATATTAATCATATTCATTGGTAAAGACTTAGAGGGATTATTATTTTGAATGAACGCGTGAAAATTTATCCTACCCTACTTGTTTTTCAATGGATTTGTGATTGAAACCTGTTCATCTTAGCTTAATAAAATTTTATATCCTTATACATTTATCACATATGAAGTGACTATTTTTTTAACTTAAAATTGGTGATATTTCCTAACATTATATTTTTCATCTTAAACACAAGTTAACTGAATGTTGTGTCATCTCTCTCTTTTTTTGGTGAATTGTGTCATCTCTCTTAATTGACAAGAAAATGAAACAATATTAGTTCTTTGGCTTGGATTAGGGATGGTAATTTGTATTGGTGGTGGATCATGCATGTTTATGCCGAGTCAGGTTTGAATACAAATACACTGAATTCAAGTACGATACAAATAGATATTCGTGTTAAAACTTTCAATGCAAACTTGACCATCTTTTTTTTTTGTATACAAAACTTGACCATCTCTTGTTATGCAAGTTTATACTACGCGGCACGAATAACATACTAATCTAAGGATAATGTGTTCTCAACAATAACACAACTTAATTATCATGTGGGTTGACACGACGGATCTGTTTATAATAAAAATTACGTGAATATGTAAGAAATCACAAAAATAGGATTATATGAAATTAGAATACCAAAAGGTTTAAACTTTACTTAGTGAAGATGTGATTGTAGATATCTCAAAGATTGTCGTGCGTGTTTCGATATATATAGACTATGATCTTCCTCTATAGTTCACATCACTTCTTGTTCATAATTGTAAATGAGGAGTTGTGCTGTAAATACATAAGGGACCTGGCTAAACTTATTAATCATAATTCATTTCCTATCATGGGCTTGTAGGTCAGGTTTTCGTTAATATACATACTAGTCAGTGTTATAGAAATCCAAGCTCAAATAAAAAGTCACTTAATTAAACGAGTTTTATAGTGCACTCTCATATATCCTGACTTAGCTCTTTTCTTAAACAAGGAAAACTATAATTAATTGCAGCCCACAATAATCACTAATAATTCTAACAGAGTAACCTTGCACTAACAAATAAAGGTGAGACTAAATATGAAATTATATAATTATCGGTCAGTTTCAGGTTTGAAGGTTAATATGAGACATAACACAATTATTTTTGTGTGGCTAGAACCTCCATCAAACCCTCTAACTCTAACACCAAAAATAATATATATCTAGCAAGCATAATAAATACAAATGAACTAGCGAACACTTCAAGGACGGAACCAAATACAACTTATTACAATGTTTAGAACTTCAGCACCAAAATTTAGGAGTTTTCTCCCAATTTAAGAAGCTCTGTCACTAGCTAGAAGAGGTAACTTTGTTTCCCTTGAACGGAATAGTTTGATCCGAACATATCGGATATATATAGACAATAAATAAATTAAAATTATGTATTTATTTTTAAAAGAATTTTTGATTCGTATAACTTTTTTTTTTGGTATGCAGATTCGTATAACTCTAACCCTTGTAAGTTTGGTTCTTCTGATTTTATTTATTTTTTCACCATTAGTCTATGATATGATAAAAAAGAAATTATTTCATCAAAATGTAAATAAATAAAAATTAGACAAAAAATATTATTTAATCCTACTTTTATAGTAATTATATGGAATTAAAATGGAGTCGAGAAAGGCTTCCTTAGCTTTCATCTCTCGAGTTTGGAAACAAACCAACTTAAAACAGTATAAGAAACTACCTATTGTTCTAGGTAGGGGTGTGTATGGGTCAGATTTTTGTGCCGACTCGACTCAACTTGATTTTTATATAGGTCAGATATTTTAATTCGATCCGCTTTAATTTGATCCAAGTCAGGTCTGACTTGATTTGGATTTTTTTGAACTAGTTCAGAATCGGGTCAGATCTGACCTGACTTAGTTTCTGAAGTGAGTCAAATCCAACCTGACCCGTTTTTGACTTGGTTTCAAAACATGTTTTTAATTTGATTTTTTATAGTTATTGATTTATTTTTTAATGTCATGTAATTTAAATATTTATTTGTTTTAAAATATATAAATTTTATAATAAATTTGATATTTGTTGAATAAATAAAGAAATGTAATTTTAAGCCCCTGCACATATGAAGCAAAATTAGTGAAAATTAATGAAGAGTAAAGGATGAGAGAACACTCTTCCCATCTTATCCTTTTACAAATTGAAGGGAGAAAAATGGAAGGTTAATGAGATATTTTTATCATTCTATCTTTTTTTTAGATTAATATAATTATTATATTTTACAAATTAAATTAGATTTAAAATTTCTAAAAAAAAAATTTATGTACTTTTCACAATACTAAGAAAGATCATATTTTCGATGAAATTTCTAACACTACTAAAAAAGTTTGAATTAGGGACGGATTTTAGAGACGGATTTTAGAGACGGAAAATATTTCGTCTCTAATTGGGACGAATTTAGAGACAGAAAAACAATTTGTTCTTATTTGGGACGGAATTAGTGATGAAATAAATTCTGTCTCTAATAGGGACGGATTTTGAGAAGGAAAACTATTCTGTCCCTATTAGAGACGGATTTAGGGACGGAAAATTTTCAATTTCTGTAATTCGTCTCTAATTTCGTTCCTAATAGGGACAGGCAATATTACGTCCCAACTCGGGATATAATTAGGATGTTATTTCTAAAATTCGTCCCTAATAGGGACGAAAAATGTTCTGTCCCTAAATCCGAACAAATTCCGTCCCTAATAGAAAAGAAAAACAAAAAATAATTTGTCCCAAATTGGAAAAATTTAGGGACTAAAATTGTATTTAAATGTTATTGCTACATTATATATGTACATTGGATATATCTATATAAAAAAAAAAGCAACAATATGTGATTTATTTGGGGAGAAATATCTTATGGGTGGTTAATCTAGTCTTTTACAAATCAAAATTATTGACAATATTAGGGACGAAAAATACATATTAGAGACGGATTTTATTCCGTCTCTAATAGAGACGGAATTAAAGTTCCATCCCAAAACATTAGCGAGGAGCGATTTAGGGACGAAAATTTTTTCGTTTCAAATTCCGTCTCTAATATATTTAGGGACGGATTTATGCCTTGTAGGGACGAATTTTTTCTGTCCCTAATACCTGTTTTTTTTTAGTAGTGTACGTTGCAAACAACGAAAATTTTGTCATAAAATTATTTTTTCGTAAGAATACTTTTTGTCGAAAAGCAACGAAATTTTTTCTCTAATGAAAATTTTTATAAAAATAAATTTTCGACAAAATTTAGTTTCCCTCAAAAGTTTTGACAAAAATGATTTCCACCATCAAATGTTTTAAATGAAAAAAGAATTCCGTCAAAAATTTTGATGGAATATTTTTCGTTCAAAATTTCGATGGGAATGTGTTCTGAGGAAAATTTCGACTAAAATGTTTCATTAGAAACTTCGACGAAATTTAGATTCTCTAAAGAATTTTGACAAAATATTTTTTCCGTCAAAATTTTTTATCGAAATATTTGGTCGAAACTTTTTAAGAAAATTTTTGACAAAAATGTGTTCCGTTGAAAATTTTGATGAAAATGTTTTTTATCAAAAAACTTGAGGAAAATATTTAGTCACAAAATTTCGATAGAAATGTGTTTTGCTAAAAATTTCGACTAAAATTTTTTTGTCAAAAAGTTTAACGAAAATGTTTCCGTCGAAAAATTTCGCGAAATTTGAATTATGAAATTTTTTTCCATCAAAAAATTTCGATGGAAATATGTTTCGTCGAAATTTTTGATGAATATGTTTTTTTGTAAAATATTTTGACGAAATTTAGATTACGTAAACAAATGTGACAAAAAAAAATTTCCGTCAATTTTTTTTACAGAAATGTTTTTAGTCACAAATTTTGATGAAAAACATTTTCGTCAAAAAATTTTGTGAAAAATCGTAAAAAAATTTGACGTAATTGTTTTACTGAATTTTTTTTTTTTAACATAATTGGGATTTTCTTTTTTTTTTCACATAATGGGTGTGGGTCAAGTTGGATCAATGGGTCATTATTAAAACAAGGCAGGTATAAAACTAACCCAAATAAAAGTGGGTTCGTATTTAAACCCAGTTCAAAAAAAAATATTTACGAATCAGATTAAGGTCAAATCAAGATCAATGACAAAACAACTGAATCAGTTTTTTTACAGCCAGCAAGTGAGTTAAGTAATCTATCACCAAAATGTTCTATCACAAGCATTTCGATTTGGCCTTTCGCTGCACCCGACCAATCACCACATCGATGTTTTCATAACTAGTTAATTCTTTTCCGCTCTGTGCCTGTCTCATCCTTTGGGATGGTTTCACACGTACAAATTTCATGGATCTCTTCTTCTTTGAACAGGAGAAAAATATTTTGATGCTCTATTAAATATAGTAAAAAGTAATATTTTTACTCTATCTTTACTTTTATAATTATTTTCATTTATATCCCATAGTTTTTTCATTTTGACAAAGGAATAGGAAATCTGATATATCGAAAATGTACTCGAATAGGGGACTATCTCTCACTATTGGCATTGTCCTCCTCGTTGAATGACTCATTAATTTTAGCATCGAAGTACTTTCAAAGGCAAAGTACTTTCAAATCCTTTGCAGGTACACTCCTTAAGACAAACTCCGAAGCCAATCCAAATAACGTGGATTGAATACTCAAATATTTAATTAAATAAGAAATTATATAAATATTGTACAATGCGATGTGCTTATGAATGTGTGCTTAATATTATTCATTCTTAATTCACTTTCACCTTGAACCGCAAGATGGATTTTTTAAAAAGTCAGTTTGACTTCCCGAGTCGCAATTCGGATTAATCTCGTAGCTGGCTCAAAGAGTCAAAGCTTATGAAAATACGAGGGAAGTCAACTGATAAACCTTTAGTTTATCTTGTTTAATGGACTAAAATAATATGAATTATCTAGTTGAACAAGTCAAAATTCAGGGTTTTAAAATGATAATCATGAACATTATCTGATTGTTGGAACTAATTAATATATTTGTTATTTTTAAAGGAATTTGATAACAAATGATTCAAATATGAAGATTTAGATAAAGAGAGATCAAATCAGAAAAGAAGATGAATCAAGGTGAAAACAATAAGATTGAAGATCTTATCAAGTTGTTAGAAGTGGGAGCTTAAGCCCTCATTCAGAAGCTTAAGCTCCCTAAAAACGCAAATAGCTACTGCCTCTGGGCGCTTAAGCCCCCAACTCAGGGCTTAAGCACGCCACAAGAAGAAGATGTTGTCGCAAGGAGCGCGCTTAAGCGCCCTCCAGAGCGCTTCAGCGCGAAACGCGATTCAGAAATCACCGTCCTAGGGCGCTTAAGCGCGCTACAACAAGCTTAAGCGCCTAGTCATATCCAACTTAGGCCCATTCAATGTGTTATATTGGGATACGAACTCTTGGCCAATAAAAGGACCATTGGAGACCATAAATACATAACTTTTACATTGCTAAACGACTCTTGGGTGCTCGGAGGCTGAAGGAACGCGGAGGAACATCAGATTCATGTTCGTGAGCGGCGGAGACGGATCAACGTCAAGTGTTCACTGGAGATATTGAAGATCCACCAATCACTTATAGAGTTTGGGGGAGCTTTTCTATTTTCTTTTGTTCTTGATTTTGCCATGTCCAGCTAGTTCTTTAAGTAGTTAGGGTTAGATGGAGTTTAGTCGATTTATTATGTTTTGAACAATTCGCTGTGTTAATTTTCCTTTATATCATGAATGAAGTTATCTGTTTTTAATGCTTTATATAGGCTTGAATCTTATATAATGATCATCGGTGAATGCATGACAATAGGAATGTTGGTGTGTGATCCATATCTGATAACTTCATCGTAAACGTTATGATTCTAGGGATAGACATAGGGTTTGCGTAATCTTTAAGATTCTTGAATTTAATGCTTGCATGCTTGGGGAATAACCGGGGAACTGGGGTTCTTCCAATTTTGTAAAGGTTTTAGAGTAACAAGGGATTGAGCTCTAATAACATGCGAAAGAATTGATTAGATTGATACTAAGGACAATTAACATTAAGAAGGAATTCAAACGTAATAAGGAGATTAAATGAAATTGAACCCCTAGCTACGTTTTTATTTTATCAACTTATTCAAATCCTTAATTTCTTGTTTTTAATTCTTGCGAGTAGTTAGCTTTAATATTTAATAACTTCAATTTTACAATCCAAATCCTGTTTCCAAATACACTTTTGATTGTCCAACTTAAGTTGCGATAGTGAATTGGTGCTTGAACCGTAATCCTCGTGGGAACGATCTCTTACTTAATCATTATATTACTTGTACGATCGGTGCACTTGCCGTGAGTAGCAACAAGTTTTTGGCGCCGTTTTCGGGGATTACTGTTTCAACATTAATAGTAGCTATTAATTCTTTAGATTGGACCTTATTTTCTGTTATTTAATTTTCTGTTATTTAAATTCAGTTTTATTTTCTTATTTTTATATAATCTATTTTTCTGGTTTATGCGAGGTACCGTTGACACCGATTCCTTGCAATTCGAACCGGAGATAGAGAAAACAGCAAAAAGAAACAGAAAACTTGCTAAAGAAAGAAGACAGCAAGAGAAAGAAGCTTCAATCTCAACAGAACCAAGAGAAGAAGCAATGGGAGACAACAATGCACCTCCACCACCTCCGAGAACGTTACATGACTCCTGCTCGAGTTCCACAGACTGCGAGTATTGTTAGACCAAACGTGGATGCTAACAACTTCGAACTCAAGCCGGCACTTTTACAATTAATTCAGAAAGACCAATTTGCCGGAGGAAGCACGGAAGACCCTTACATCCATCTGGAAAACTTCTTGCTATATTGTGATACCTTTAAGATGAATGGGGTGTCTCGGGATGCTATTTTGCTCAGGTTGTTCACATGTTCACTTAAAGATGAAGCAAGAGGATGGTTGCAATCGTTACCTCAAGGAAGCATCACTCACTGGGACGACTTGGCAACCAAATTTTTGGACAAATTTTTCTCATCTTCGAAAATGGCAAAGCTCAAGGCGGATATCACTTCTTTTGAACAAAAAGGAAGTGAATCTCTATATGAAGCATGAGAAAGATTCAAAGGACTACTCAGGAAGTGTCCCCAACATGGCATTGAAGCATGGGAACAAGCGAGAACTTTCTTCCAAGGACATTGGTGAATGCTGCATCAGGAGGGTCCTTAAAAACAAAAACTCCAGAGGAAGCTTTAGAATTGCTAGAATCTCTAGCCTCTCAAGAGTACGATAATGCTCCAGTACCACAGAGAAGAGCGGGGATAATGAAGCTTCATGGTTGTGATGCCATCTTGGCTCAGAATGAGCAGATTTTACAATCCAATAAGAAACAGCAACAACAGCTAGATGCTCTCGCAAAACAATTTTCTGAATTTCAAGTTTCTTCTGTTAATACTCCTGCTATCATTTGTGATATTTGTGCAGGTACTCATGCTACTGAAGACTTCCAGGCACCCGAAACTGCAGATGTTAATGGAATTTGGCATGATCAAAAAGCTCCATATAATCCAGGGAGGAACCAATACGGCAATAATCAGAATCAAGGGTGGAGAAATAAAAATCAAAATCAACACCCAGGATTTAGTTACAGTTCGAACCATCAGCTGAATCCTCCTATGCCAGTGCAACAACAACCTCCACAACAATCAGAATGGGAAAAGGCCTTTGCACAACTATCCAAGACCACATCAGACTACATTCAAAGTTTCAATAATTTCAGAGAGGACACTTCAACCTTTATGCAAGAGACAAGGGCCTCATTCCGGAATCAAGAAGCTTCTATCCGGAATCTTGAAACTCAGATTGGCCAGCTATCAAAGTAGTTCACTGAAAGAGTTCAAGGAACTTTTCCAGGTAACACTATTCCAAATCCAAGTAGGGAACACTGCAATGCGATTACTACTATGAGTGAGAAAGCCATTGAACCTGTGGTAAAGCCTTCAGTTGAGAAAAAGAAAGATGATGAACTTGCAACTGAAAAGGAAAAAGAAAAGGAAGTTGCCAAAGAATTTGCTGCAGAGAAAACTGTTCCTGAAAAGAAAGAGTTCAAATGGGAGAAAAAGAAAGCTCAAGAAAGGCAAGAAAAGCCATTGGAGCTCTCACCTTATGCAAAGATTCCATATCCGCAGAGGTTCAGAGAGGAAATCAAAAAGCAGCAGTATTCCAAGTTCCTTGACATTTTCAAGAAGCTGCAAATCAATATCCCGTTTACTGAAGCCTTGGAGAACATGCCCAATTACGCAAAGTTCATGAAAGATCTTCTATCACGAAAGCGTAAGCTACAAGAATGTGAGACGGTGACGCTGACAGAGGAATGCAGTGCCATTATACAGAAAAAGTTGCCTCCAAAGCTTAAAGATCCAGGAAGATTCAGCATTCCATGCAACATAGGCAATATGGAAGTGAAAAATGTTCTATGTGATCTCAGTGCCAGCATCAACGTGATGCCACTATTTATGTTGAAGAAACTGGGGATCACTGAAGTAAAGCCAACCAAGACAATAGTGCAACTGGCTGACCTCTCTACAAAGCAAGCTTATGGCATTATTGAGGACATACTGGTAAAGGTTGACAAATTCATCATTCCTGTTGATTTTGTCATCCTTGATATAGTGGAAAATTCTACTATTCCTATGATCTTCGGAAGACCTTTCTTGGCAACCTTAGGAGCGCTGATTGATGTACCGAAAGGCGAGTTGATCTTACGGGTAGACGGGGAGCAAGCAATTTTCAAGTTCTTTGATAAAGAAGTCCCTTCACCTATAATTCAACCGCAAGATCAAGTCTACTATATTAGTGAAAAGAAAGGAGAAGAAGAGCACAAAGAGAATTCTTCTCAAGAAAGTAAGCCAAAGGTTAAAATGGAGAAGCTCAGGAGCAAGGGAAAGCACGTAAACACCAAATTCAAAGCTATTGAGCCTACTGCATCTCACTCATATGCACAAGAGTACTATGGGAGGACACCATTTCTGAATGATGGAGCTTGGTCATCACCAAGCCCATGCTTTGAGCCACCATGAACGTAAAAGAGGTACGTCAGGCTCGTGACGTAAAACAAGCGCTTGTGGGAGGCAACCCAACTATATTTTTATTTTCCAACATTTTAGTATTTAGTAATTTAATTTTAGTTTAGCTTATTTTAATTATTCTTAGCATAGTTTATTTTAGTCATATCATAAAAATCAAAAAAAATAAAAACATTGAGGTTAATGATCAAATTCTGTTGAGATGGACTTTCAGGTGTAAGTGGGATTAAAGCATACACAGGTACGCAACTCTTATTCATTTATATGTTTTGTGTATGATACTGAGCAGAATTATTGAGGTGGAAGAATACACAGTAGAGATGAATGCAAGGAATAGGAAAATATGGAGAAAATTTTTTTTAAGTATTGAGAGCTTAAGCCCTTAAAGGAGGCTTAAGCCCCCAAAAGTGAAATTTCTCTCGGCCCTAGCGCGCTTAAGCTCTCCAAATCGCGCTTAAGCGCGCTCCACGATTGAAAAAACCCATACGAAGAGCGCGCTTAAGCCCCCAAGGGGAAGCTTAAGCGCGATAAACAATAAAAGTGACCATAACCCACTGCCTCTCCGCGCTTAAGCGCGAGAGAGGAAGCTTAAGCGCGCTAAATAAATTTTTATCCATTTCTCACTGCCTCAGCGCGCTTAAGCTCGAATCACTGCGCTTAAGCGCGCTCATCTTTGACATTATGCATACTGTTAAAGTATTTCAGTTCCATATACTCATTATTATTTTCAGATGCATCTGAATATAAATCTGGGAATTGTTATGTGGAAATTGCACTAACTTTGCAAACATGCTGGATACTCGAATACTAATGCTGATATGGTTGCAGACACTACTCAGGATGCTGATAGAAATGATATTGCACCCACTACTGAAATTGATGAGGATTGACCATTGTCTCAATGTTTAGATTTTTTTTCTTTTGTTGATTTTAGTGCATGTTGACATGAGATGTATATTGAGACTGATCCTGACATGACTGATTTTTTTTTGGATATATGACATGCTGACGTAGTTTCTTTATCTGTGACATGTGTGCAGAGTACAGTATCATTTTTTTCTGATATCTTGCTTAGGATTCTTTTTAGATTTAAATTTATTGCTGAGGACAGCAAGATTTAAATCTGGGAATGGGTACCCACGCAATTTATCAGACCATAAACTTCACATGGTCGGAAGGAGAAACTCATGATTACACGGAGTACACAGAAATATCCAAATTACAAATGCAGTTTTTCAGGGGAGTTTCTTAATATTATTTTCATATTATAGTTCATTATTTTTATATTATTTAGTATTAGTTTATTTTAGAATTATTTTGATTACATATTAGTTTATTTTAAGGTCTTCATATATATTAGTTAGTTTAATATTTAAGTTTTTTTTTTAAATTATTCTTAAGACCCCTTCTATCTTAGTCAATAAATAATTAGTGGATCTTAAGAGATTTTCCATTGTGCTTGATATGGATGCATAATGAATAATTACATGAAATTGGTTGATAGTTGATATCAAGAGTATAATGATGTAAATAAATTTTATTTTCGTACATAAATGAGCGTCAGTCAAGCATGCTTCATAGTTCACTGGAATAAGAGAAGAATAACTAGAGTAATCAAAGAGAGAGTGGAAAAATAAGTCTCACATCCTTAGCCGTAAGCTTTTGAGCCTAAACAGAATTTTTTTTGTGGTGTGAACTTTACTGTTGAATCACTCTAGAACTTGTTTTGTTTCTCTTTGAAATGGTCTGTAGTATACAATTGTTGAAATGATAGAGGCAGTTCTTTTTAAAAGCTAGATAGCCAAATAGCCACCCTGAAGGTTTATTCTTAGATTAAGCCCTTTTGAGCCGAGGCCTGTTTGTTCATTGACAGTACATTATGAATAGCCATTCCATACACATCCTCACCTGAACTGATTAATTTTCAAAATTAAATGAGGAACTGGATAGGATTGAAACAAAAAGAGAAAATCAAACTCTAAGTGTATGGGAGAAAAAGGTGAAAAGAGGGAAATTGCCACAAAGTGGTGGAAAAAGGAAATGAAAAGAAAAAGGTTGAACTGTTTATCTGTACAAAAACAGAAAAAGAAAAACAAAAGGAAGAAGGAAAAGAAATAAAAGACTTATATTATATGAATAAGTGGAAGAAGAAAAGAGGAGGAAAATAAGAGAAATCTGTTTACTATATGTTGAACAGTTAAACTAGTTCCTCTTTGAAGTTGAATTTTGATCAGTTATCTTAAGCCACTTACCCAGATGATTCCTTTCCTTTTACCTAAGCCACGTTACAACCTTAACAAAGACCTCTTGATTGACTTTGTATACTAGTAAGACTGTGGAGAGTGAGAATATAAACAAGCTTATGGTAGTGTTAATTCAGTGAAGTAAGAG